>NW_025221207.1:868041-874764 GCF_014066325.1 Apis laboriosa | reverse complement strand
TTTTTTTTTTTTTTTTTTTCGAATCCACGAAAATGGAAAACCGGTCGAGGATCGAACGGCGCGGATTCGCCAATTAGCGAAAGATTGAACACGTAATGACCGACGGAACGTAAACGTACCAGCGTGAACAATCGTTTAATAATACCCGCGGCCTCTATTCAATTTTCCCGTGAATCGAAACAATTATTATTGTCAGTGGCGCGATATCGTGGAAACGGGGCCGCCCCGCCGTCGTTGCAACGCGTTGTATTTCCATATAACGATTAATAACCAACTACCACCACTACCACCAGTACTACGTTACGCGTTGTTCCGTGTTGAAACCGATTTTAGAGAACGCCTATGTTTTCTCTGTTTCTTTTTTTTTTTTTTTTTTTTTTTTGTCCCGATTCCTTCCTCGTCTCGATCCCTCTATTTATTCCGTTATTCCGACGACTCGATCGAGGTAACAATTAATATAGATCGCGGGAGATAATTTTGAATTGAAGGGAAGTCGAACGATCGAAGTTCAAAAGGGAAGAAAGGGGGAGGAAAGGAGAGAAAAGAAAAAAGGAAAGAAGAGAGGGGTCGTTCTCCGACGGTTTGTGAAATTGACGGCCATTTCCACGGCCGCGACATAAATTCGATCGGATAAAGAGAGAGAGAGAGAGAGAGAGAGAGAGAAGGAAAGCGTTTCTCGTGTCGCGAGTCGACTAATCGCTTCCGAGATAATTGTATCATTCCGCTAATAACTGGTGTGGAAGCCCACGTCGATCGACGATATAATTGCATCGTCGATAACGCGCGCGCCTTGCTGTTTGCTCTCCGTGCAAACGTCGAATCGTGGCGAGCTCTAACGAAGAAATTTACGGAAGGGAGGGAATCGATGGAAACCTGTTAGCCCATCCCACCAGTCACCTCCCTCCCTATTTCGTATTCCTTTCTCTCCCTCCTTCCTTTTCTTTCTCCCTCCCTCTCTTTTCTTCCTTTAATCGACATAAATCCTCGTTACCCAATCGTATATCACAACCGTTCTCCTGGATTTCGAACCGCCTTTTGGACCGCGAGAAAAATCCACGATTTCGTTGCTGGGTCAACTATGAATCCGGGAATATTCGCGGGAATATCGGTATGGAAATATCGAGGGAGAAAGTCGAAAATTTATATCGATGGTCCTTCTTTGCGGCTGGCTTTATTGCCGGTCGATGGCGACCGCGGAGAACGAATTTATCGCCGCGATTTCGAGGCGACCTCAAGGTACGGTGGAGGTACGCTCGGCTGGCTAGGCGAATGTTATTTCGCGTGCCACGAAACAGGAATCCGCGCCAAATCGTGGACGGAATCGTTTCGACGAAATTAAACCGGCTGGCTGGTTGTTGTGTGCCGTCGCATGTGCGATGACTGATTCTATTGCGGGAAATAACCGTCGGGAGTGAGAATCGTTGAATATTGAAAAACTTTATGAATTCGGTAATTTTTAACTGCGAGAACAGAGTTTCGACGGATGGAATTATCGTTCAAGGGTTTTTCCAGAGATTCGCGAGGTTTCTTGATCGATCGAGAAGAATTATACATAGATCGGTTAATTATTGTGGCCAGATTTTGTTAAGTTATATTTCGCGCGAGAAAAACGCGAGTTTGTTTCAATTAATTATCGTCGAGATTATTATTGCAAAAAGGTAAAGATATATTTTAAGAAAAGAATAATATTCCATTCGAAAGAGATGGTATTGATAAGCCATCGGAAAATCTCAGTTGCCCAAGTAATAGTATACAGGGAGCGGAAAGTTCCAATTCAACAAGTAGAATACGATGATTGTGGCGAGAAGGAGAGGATTTACCTACCATAGCTTTAAACTTCTCCGTTTCTAAATTAGAATTATTATTTTTCTCCATATTTAACTAATCTGATTTATTATACATGCGCAGTTTTCTCGAAGGGAAAAGAGGATAGATTGTTATCTATCCAATTAATTTTAAATTTTTCTACAATCAAAGAGGTTCTTTCTCCTTTTCCTCTGTATCGCTATTCCAACTTTCAATTAATGTCAACTCGATATTTTTCTATTCAAAACCAAAAGGAAGCAGATTATTGTCTCCAATTATTTTTCAATTTTTCCACAATCGAAACTTTTTCTAACAAGACTCTTTCTTCTTTTCTTCTAACTCGATACTCTTCTATTCTCAAAATCAAAGAAGAAGGAATTATTCCTAATTCCTAATAAGATTTCTTCTTTCTCCTCTTCCTTTCATTTCAATCTCCAACAATCTCTAATTCAATATTTTCCTCGAAATTAAACAAGGGTAAATAATTATCTTCTAATTAATTTTCAATTTTTCCATAATCGAAAACTGTTCCTAACAAAGTCCTTAATCGATATTCTTCTATTCTCAAAAATCAAAAAAGAAAGGATTATTATCTCCTAATTTTCAATTTTTCCATTGATCGAAGAGGTTGTTCCTAACAAGATCCTTTCTCCTTTTCCTCCATATCACTATTCCTCCAATTATTCCAGATTTTTTTTCTATTCTCAAACCAAAGAAAAAAAAGACAGATTATTGTTAATAATTAATTTTCCTTTCAATCGAAGCCTGTTATTAACAAGGCTTTTTCTTCTTCTCTTCTATCTTTTATAGTTTTCTATTCTAAAAATCAAAGAGGGAAGCATTATCTCCTAATTAATTTTCAATTTTTCCACAATTGAAAAAATTGTTCCAAATAAAGCCCTTTCTCCTTATTCCTTTCCAATTATTCCAATTTTTTTTTCCATTTTCAAATAAAAAAAAAAAAAAAAAAGATAGATTATTGTTAACAATTAATTTTCAATTTTTCCTTTCAATCGAAGCCCTGTTCCTAAGACCCTTTCTTCTTCTTTTTTATCTTCGATAGTTTTCTGTTCTAAAAATCAAAGAGGGAAGCATTACCTCCTAATTAATTTTCAATTATTCCACAATTGAAAAAATTGTTCCTAACAAAGCCCTTTTTCCTTATTCCTCCAATTTTTTTTCCATTTTCAAACCAAAAAAAAAAAAAGATAGATTATTGTTAACAATTAATTTTCAATTTTTCCTTTCAATCGAAGCCTGTTCCTAACAAGGCCCTTTCTTCTTCTCTTCTATCTTTTATAGTTTTCTGTTCTAAAAATCAAAGAGGGAAGCATTACCTCCTAATTAATTTTCAATTTTTCCACGATCGAAGAGATTGTTCCTAACAAGGCCCTTTCTCCTTTTCAGACCGGTAACAGTTACAAATCGCCCGAGGAGTCGCCGCATTCGGAGCACAGCAGATTGAGGTGAGTGCCACTGCCTTTTACGCCATGCTCGCGGCAGTTTAATTACGTTTCACGACACGTCGCCTCAAAGAGAGGGAGACACGGGCCCCCGTGTAAACCGAAACGCGTTGAAATTCCACGCCGCCAGTATTAGCGGTCTTCCTAATCCGCGTATTACTCCATCCGCGATAAAGTCAACTTCGTATCCCTCGTTAATGTCAATTGCGCCCACCGCAACAATATGCTCCGTGTTTTAATCCACGCGACCCACCCTCCTCTCCAAGAATCCCCAATCCATCTTCTCGTCCAAGATCACGTTGATTCCATTTCCTCTCGACGATGGTGCGAATCAATTTTTTGTTGGCAAGTTGGGGATTGGCGCGTATTATAGTTATTCACTAGGAAAGGAGAGCAATTTTTAAAGAATTTTTCGTTTCTCGTATGTATATCGATGAATTAGGGAATTAGGAAGAGGGAACTTAGTAAGTTTTTGGATTCTATGCTTTGCGCCATGATTCTATTTTTTTTTGATTTCATTTTTTGGAGTTGCTTTCCAATTTAAATTTTGAAATGATTCACGTATTCTCGGGAAATTGGTGGGTATTAAAGGCCCTTTTGAATTCTATACTCTGCACCACGTTGATATCCTAGAATCAATTGTTATATTATATTATTGATAGAACGTATCTTCTATAATTTTCACATGGTGAATAATCGTTTTAATGTCAAATAATGTTAAGTTAAATAAGACTGGATAGGTTAATTTATCTTTATGTCGTCACTATTGATTCGAGTTTGAACCTTTGATACTTCCATTAATAATGATTAGGAAGGGATTCAAAGAGTGTACAAGTACGAATTCTAAAAAAAAAATTAAAAATACTCACAATTTTTCTATCTAAAAAAAGAAAATATCAAATTTCGACTAGCAAAAGTATTGGACGTAAGAAAATCTCGCAACGATTGCCGAATATATCTTCCTCCCGCGTAACCGCGCTCCTCATTTCCAAGCCCATCATTTCAAAATACCATAACTGCTCGACCATTTTCCACTGTATCACCTATGACGCGAGCGCTTTAAATCAACCATTAAAACGAAATTACTTAAATCGCCCGCGACCCGTCCATAATGAAATTTTAAATTTTAAAATGTTGTAACCTCACCGAATTAAAACCTCTATTTTCTTTATGAATTTTAACAGCGATACTTTTCCCCTCGCTTTTTTTTTTTTTTTACAATTCTAGCACGAGAGAACAATGCGCTAAACTAAACACGTAGCATAAAAATATAATCTATCTGACGATCACGTCATTTATGTATAATAATCATTCTAAAAGAATGAGAAACACAGACAGATCTTCCTTTTAAGATCAATTTTTTTTTTTCCCAAATATTCAATAAACGTTTCCACTATTCTATTACACAATTCTATTATATTACAATTACCTTTCGAATCCTTCTCTCTCTCCCTCTCTCTCTCTCTCTCTCTCTGGTTATATTTTACTTCTCTTTCGAAACCTTATTAATCAGGGTTTCAAGGGAATCGCCCGGTTTCCCAATCAAAGTTTAAACGTTAATATCGGAAACGTAATATCAGAAAACTATCACAATCTCGTGATCTCCATCCGTGGCGGCCAAGTCTCGTCGCGTCGCTATTATTTCCACGGTGATTGCAATACTTTTAATAAAGGGGGGGATCG
The DNA here is from genome assembly GCF_014066325.1 of Apis laboriosa. Classification (NCBI taxonomy): domain Eukaryota; kingdom Metazoa; phylum Arthropoda; class Insecta; order Hymenoptera; family Apidae; genus Apis; species Apis laboriosa. The sequence continues at coordinate 869,812 of NW_025221207.1, read as the reverse complement.
CGCGGAGGTTTCGTGTCGACGGCGATGTAACTGCGGCGAAAGGGCGAGCGGACGGGAACGATTATCTTTCATTACACCTGCGATTCCCAGGTGCAATGTGTTCCAATTAATCACAACGAGCGCCGTTCAAGTCGGCGCCGGGGACGAGAAGGGGAAAAATGGAGAGTGGGGAGGGGGAAGGTGGTCGAAAATTCGACCAAGATAAGATATATTACGTTACATTTTTCTTTTTTCCGAATTATTCAAAGTAATTTGATTACTATTTTTCAACGTATCCGTGCCAATTCCTTTCTTTCGCGAAAATTTAAAAACGAGGAAGCATCTCGAGATGAGGTATTCTTAAAGACGATGAACGATTGTGCATCTATATTTTAAGTCCCGCTCGAATAATTTTCTCCTAAAAGGGATTAGAATTGGTCAAAAAATTGTGAAAAGTGATGTTGATAGAGCGAATAAAATGTGATTGAATGAACGGAGAAAGAAAGAAGGATTTTTCAAGTTGAGAAGAAAACAGTTGTTCGGTGGTATAAAATTCGTGCATCGAGATATCGCGAGAAGCAGGAGATGTTCGAGATGGAATAGATAGATGACATATTCCGTGCGTCAGAAATGGCTGACGCGAGCCCAGAGTGATGAGATCGGGTAAATAACTGAGTGAACCTGTACGTTCCCTCGGGCTGTCTAATAGGAGAAATGATTTCCAGTTTCTTTTTTGATTCCACGGAGACGGGGATCCTTTATCAAACATCAAATTTTTCGCTCACGAGAAAAATTTGATTCAATTTTTGTGTACTTGAATCGGTATATATTTCCTGTCACTGATGTATTAAGAATTAATACGCGAACGGAATGTATCCTGAAATTATCAGTTCAATTTGGTGGAAACTTTGGAACTTGTTCAAGTGGCGTGATATCGATATTAAAATTTATACAAATCAATCGCAGACACGTTCTGCATGAAATGTTTACTTTGTTAATGCCGCTTATCTATGTTAAATTAAATTCTAATTTATCTTTTAGAAAGTATCGATCACTCGGAGAGTTCGTTGTTCTTTCACATTTAAGAAAGTCTCGTGAATTATTTTATCTACAATTCTTACCCCTATCTATCTATCTATTTATTATCTCCAATATTCTCTACCCTATATTTTTCTTTAAAATTCCCAGTCGCAATTAAAAATCCTCAAACAATTTCAAAGATCATCTTACACTTACAAAAATTATTTATCTATATCAAATTCTAATTTAAAAAGTATCGATCACTTAGAATTTTTATCCCTATTTATTTATTTATTCCAATGTTCTCTATTTATTTTTCACCTTTAAAAAAAGTTACAATTCTAATAAAAATCCTCGCAAACAATTTCAAAGATCATCTTACACTTACAAAAATTATTTATCTATATCAAATTCTAATTTAAAAAGTATCGATCACTTAGAATTTTTATCCCTATTTATTTATTTATTCCAATGTTCTCTATTTATTTTTCACCTCTAAAAAAAGTTACAATTCTAATAAAAATCCTCGCAAACAATTTCAAAGCCGAACGAAGATTCGATCATATTTCTCTTTTCATTTCCACAAAAAAAATCACTCCCCAGTTTCTTCTTGACACGAATTTTCGAAAAAAGGAAAAACCGAAAGAAAATGATAAAGATAACGGATCGCGAGGATACAACATCGAAATGGAGAAGGATCAAGGGTCGAAGGGACAACGGGGAAGAGGAGGGGGGTAAAACATCGCGGTCGAGGATTCTCTCACCCCCCCCC
>NW_025221207.1:562053-867993 GCF_014066325.1 Apis laboriosa | reverse complement strand
AAAAAAAAAAAAAAAAACAAAGTTACGAGACCATTGCAATTCTTCCCCTCTCCCTTCCTGCCGCGGCTTTTTCCCTCCCCCTCTCTTAACGTTTCTTCGCCCAACCACGTATAATTTTTCGCGTCACTCGCAAATAAATATCGCGATCCATCACCATTATCATTCGAGTTCGCGCCCTCGCCAAATCCTCGCATACGCGTCTCTTTATTCCACCCATTCGCCCGCCCATTCGAGAAGAAGAGAGAGAGAGATTATCTATCGACGTCCGAGGATAAAATTAATTTCGTTCTGGATAGATGTGGATAGAAAATTTGTTTTGCCCAGTGCACCGGCAAACTCGGTTCTGATCAAAGCGACGTGGTCTCTTTCTCGAGAGAAAGAGAGAAGCATCCTTGGAGACTATGCATATGGTTTCGAGTAATATTAGAATTATCGAAGACTATCTCGAAAATCTCTGCGCTCTCTCTTTCTTATAACAGATATAATACAATCGATTTGAAAATATGATGTGAATTTTTCCATTTTTTATGGGGCAAAGTTAAATAACTAACTTAAATAAAAGCGCGAAACGAAATTGATAACGCGTATACAAAATCCGGATTGGATGGATACGAGAAGGCTCGTTCCGGTTAGCAAAGGAACCGATATAACGTGTAATAAAATAAAATTTCTCTTCGAGGCCGGAATATAAATTTGATACAAAAAGAAAAACAACGAAAAACCGGAACGAAAATAATATTTGCGAATGGAAGCATCGATTCATCGGCGTATCGATCGATATGATATATATGTAAGCATCATAAAAAATCCGGGACACGGAGGAGGCTTTGCACGCCACGAATCACTGTGGAGCGTCAGCGGCGCATCTAGCGCGAGGCTCAAATTCGAGGGGCAAATTCGTGGGTGGCGCAATCGGTATTTTCAACGGAATTCTCGTCCCGACGTGTCGTTTGTCCCTCCAAAATCGTTCCAACCGATACATCGTACAGCGCGCGCGCCACGTTCAGTTCCGGTTTCGAACGAGACAACCCAGTTTTCCTTCTTTCGGTGTAGCCTCGAAAACGAAGTTGGCGAACGACGAATTGGCAAACACGTGGCGCTGAATGAGTGGCAGACGCAGGCACTCCATCTTCCGTGTTCCGCCAACACGTCGTGGAACGAGGGGCTACCTCTCCCTCCTCCCTCCAGCAGCTGCACTCGAACCGCTTAAGCCCTCGTATGCCATACCCGACAACCGATTAATTATGAACGTGCGATTAGGCATAGAGTTTCGAAACAGGCGGCGAACGTGTTGCGTAGTATCTTGTCGAGAGGATCGTTCCATTTCGCCAGAATTTCTTTCGTTTCGTTAAAAATATCCATCTTCGAGAACTTTGTGTATGCTCTTAATTAATTATGCGAATGATCTAAAGGTAAGATCTACGATGCTTGTTTAAAATTCAAATATTCCATTTTATCCAAAAAAATTATCCATACTTGTTAAAGAAAATCTACAACTCATCGTTCCGCGTGTGGATCAAATCATAAAGAGAGATTCTTCCGTATAATAATTAAGCTTCATAAGCTTCAACCATCGTTCGTTGCGAAAAAATTGTTCGAGGGGAACTTTTAAAGTTTGAAGAACGATATTATTATCGAGTAAAATATCGATGCGATTAATCGACGAATTATTCCAGAGTCGTACATTATCCCAAAGAATCAATTTTTTTGGCCCGAAAAAAGAAAAAAAAAAAGAAATTCCTCGAGATACTAGGATTTTCTCCAGCGGTGGACCGACGCAGGTAATTGGCTCTGGCACCCGCCAACTTTTAATTGGCTCTATTTTCGAGGCCATGCATCGAGACCCCTGTCTCGTCCACCGACGCTTTTTCATCCTCGCTCGGCCGAGAAGGTCGGCCGTCGCCGAAAAATAATCACCGAATCATGAACACGTGAGTCGTGTTCACCGGGGGAAAAAAAAAAAAAAAAAAAAAAAAAGCGCAAGTTCCAACTTTACAGAATGCGAGAAGGAATGCGCAGGATAAAATCGGAATATTTGTTCAACGTTGTATCAATTATATCGAGAGGATTGTAATTAATGCGAAATTATATCGCGTGCAACGATACACAGGTGGGATAGGGAAAATTCGCGAATATTATTTGCGAGTATTAACGGATTATCGCCGATCTCCGGGAGAAACGAATAAAGCAATTATTTCGAGCTTATCGATCCGCAACTCGATGGCGAACTCGATGTGTTCAACTGCGTTTCCGATTCCCATTTCTTCGCGTCCCATTTCCTTTTTTCATTTTAAATCTCGTTAGGGGAGCAATACTTTTCCGCCTGATCCGGGACTGTCCGCGGCGGGATTAACGAATTTCACGCGATGAGCAGGCGATGCCTTCCCGCGAATGAAAAACGATTTTCTCGATCCGGAAGGATCATCCTTGGGGCTCGAGAGGTCGAGCATGCGCGGGCATCCTTATCCTCCCTCTCCTCCCCCTCCAGGGAGACGACGAATTGAAAGAAAATATCGCGTTGTTATTTCAATCGCGGGAATTCTGCCCGCTCCAACTCCTCTGATTACCGCCCTCGTTTCGATCCATTTCTCCGTGGACGGGCGCCGATTAAAGCCGACGCTTTAAATCCGATCTTGTTGTCACGCGTCGCGTAATATTTTCACCATCCCCACCCATCCGTGTCCGTATATAAATCGTGAATTTTAATTGCGTTCGTTTCTCGCCGCTATTTATTCGTAATTAATCCAATCTTTCTAATTTTTCCAGCGAATACGCACACGTACAGGTGTTGAAATCGTATAAGCGTGATACAATTTTTCTATGCACGCGCAAAAATAAATTGGGGAGGGAAAAAATGAGTTGAAAACATTTCTTCTATTTTCGCGTTTGAGTGAGAAATTATTTTTCGAAGAAAAATTGAATTTGAAAATTACATATATATATATATATACCATCATCTATTCTAATATCGAGAATTATCTGATAATTTCACACGTGTTCATTTTTCTAAACGAAAAATCGCTACAACGATATTTTAACTCTTTTTGTATTATATTATTCCTCGCCCTCTATTGTTCAAGATTCCGCGGTTATGCAAGCTAAACGTTTTAAAGACCTTCGTGCCTTCTTCCTATTAACGAAGTCATAAAATAGTTTTAAGAGGGGAACCACTTATATCCTCCAATTCACGTCACGATTTTCTATTGCTTAACACAAAGAATCAAAGAATTTCCAAGCCTCGGGACTAATATCGTCCTTTATTCGACTCTAACAACCATCGCGCCATTAAAAAACCATCATTCGGTATTTCCTACTCGAGCGTTTCCATTACCAGAGATAAGGAAAGAGAGAGAAAGAGGGAAAGAGAGAGTGAGAGAGAAGCCCGCGTATTTCGCAACGAATTAAAATATATAACGCACGGTATAACTGTTTCAGGAACACGTTTGTCCGACTTTAAATGCGTCTAATGGCAAGTAGCCAAGCCAAATTCGGCAACTTTCTCTCCCATTCAAAGTGTACTCGAGTTTCACCGCTTCTCTTCTTCCCCCCTTCCCGCCCGTGTATTATTAAAATGGCAATTACCTCGGTAAACGGCGAACCAGCCCGTTCCTCGCGCGTGCACGAGAACGTGTGAACAATAAGCCACGAGAAGGAGACACGCCGTCAACGATTCATCCCCTCCCCTCGATACCGCGGCTTATTTCCAAGTTAAACAGAGGAGGGGAGACGTTCCTCGTGGAAATATACACGGGAATATAAACAAAGCGGAATATAAACAAATTTAGGCCGCGTTACTCGATGTTATTAATTACGAATCGATGTTATTAATTTAAAGGTTGTAGCTTCGTTTATATTGAATATATCGAATTTCTTTCTTCCTATTCGATCTTTCCGCTTCGTATTTTTTAATTCGATTCTCAATATTTTCTCGCATCTATTTTGTTTGTTGTGCGTGTTTTTAAGTGGATTATGAATTAATGTTAGACAGATGAATCTCTAATTTTCTCTATTTTAAATAATCACGTGTCAAGTGTTTTTTGTCATTCTACGCGGAACAATTCGCAGAGATCTTTTTCCGAGTACAATTCTCATTTTTACTTTAAGTGTAAGTTTTACTAACTAGTCATCAACGAGATTCGAAGTATTTTAGAGACTTGAGGAGAAAATAGTTGGAGTTGGAGAAAAAGGAGTCGATTGATAATGATTGATGGTGGATATAACGTAGTATGGCATAAAGGAAACAATCCAACAATCTCCTTCTCTATTATCAAAGTTAATTTTTTCCTCAACCTTAAAGAACTACAATGAAAAACTGTTTTATAAGAAAATAATAACTGTATATCAAAATTTAATATACCTTCATTAAATATCGAGTGCAATTCGATAATTCAAGAGAAAGCAATAAATTAAAGATTGCTTTAACTTTCTTGCAATTATAAGCTATTATAACCAAGCAAAGTATAATACTTTCCACGAAACCATGTTTGCTTAATATTATGTGGTTTCGATTTAATTGCTAAAAGCTGATAAATTTTTCTATCATTTTACAAAAGCACCTTCGTTTCAAAAACTGACTGCGAGATTTTTCGTATAATTTCAAGAAGCTCTTTGTTGATAATCGCACGGAATTCGTGGAACGGAGACAACGAACTTAAGCCGTAAGTCGAGTTTCTTTGATAATAAATTTCTGTTAGTAGGAAAACGAATCACGCTCTGGAGGCTTGTATCATTTCATCTTGTACTTCATTAAAATAACGAACAATACGGGCAACTTTCTCGTTGATTTTCCTCGATAAAGTTTCCTTGTCCAACCAGACACGCGCGCGCTACGAGTTAAAAAGACGAAGAGTCGAGAAATATTTTGTTATTTACTTTCAAATGGATATCGGCGAGAATCATCACGAGCAATTAAAATTCGAGAAATTATTGGATTCAACTCTACGAAGAACAAATATCTTTCATCAGATCAATCGGCCATTTATTTAAACTTTCTATCGAACATATATATATATATAAGTTTTGGATAAGATTTTCAAGCATTGAATAATAAGAATTGCGGAAGAGAAAAGGGGAGAAAATGGGAATATAATGTAAAAATAGAACAAAGGGTTTGATACAAGCATTGGTGTTTGCTTGTTCATTTAGTTCGGTATGTTCTCGTAGTTAGGTAACAGGGCAGAACAACGAAAGTTATCGAGTAAGGAAACCTTGCGTGGTTTTTGGCTTCGCACGGGGGACGCCAACGACTTGACTTCCCAATTTATCGTGAATGAGAGAGCGGCACAGGTTTCCGGAAACGCGTGACGAATCGCGGAAACTTGGCCGAGTTATGCGTTTCTGCGGAAATGCGAAAGTTTAAAACTCGACTTTCGCGAAAGTCTAGTTAGCGTGATTGTATCCATTGAAACTAATCCCCCTTGAAGCGCGATATCCATCCCCAAACTCCCTAAGCTTCTTAAATAACATGCATCCTTCTTTCCTTAAAAAAGGAAAAAATATTCAAAAAAATCATTAACACGATTCCTTTCAGTATTATCGATATTATTGGAAATAAATTGTATAATAAAAATTGATTGCCAGAATATATAAAATAACGAAAAAGATTTTCAATTTGACATTAATAGGGCATGACATTAATGAAGAAATATAAGAATATAACGGAGGATCAAAGATTATTGTAAATCACTTGAAGAACATCATTTGAAGATTTTAGGATAATCAGTTTAGGATAATCGTTCGAAGATCCAAAAAAAAAAAAAAAAAGATAATTTATTCGCGTAGAAATCCATTCAAGATTCACTTTTCCAAACTATTTTAATCGTTATTTAAAGGATACCGGTCGAAAAGTCTTCGACCAATTTCCATAATTTCAGTTGTTTAACCCGAGTTTCTCAACACGTGGCACCATTCGCTTCGTTACGTTTTACGTCCGCCGTACGAGCGACGCGCGGGAAGAAATATCGCGAATAAGAAATTCGCTGAAAGCGGCGCCGATAAGGTCAACCTCGAGGTCTTCCTCGGGGCCTGGCTCGCCTCTTCCTCTCCCCTCCCCCTCCCCGGCAAAGGGCGGCAGAAAACTGCCGTGAAAACTTTGCGAATAAACTTCCCTCTTTTCGCGACGCGTGCAAGAGAAGAAAAGGGCGAGGGGGAGAAAAAGGGGCGACGACGCGGTGTCATCTTGACGTAAAATATGGATTATTCCGGCCATTTGCATTCGGAAAATAAGCTCAACCTATCCCCCCACACCTACCCCTTCCTGCCCCCCCCCCTTGCGAGAGAAACTTGTCGCGAAAGTTTCGCTGTAATTATCGAGTCGTTCGCCGATTCATCGGCGATCAAACGCCTGGGAACCTACAACCGCCAAGTGTAAGAGATCCGATTCCCCCCCTCCTCCCCTCTCCCTTCCTCGAAGAAAAGGAGGAATTTCCTTTCCTCGCCTCGTCCCGTCCGCGTGGATAAGGGAACGGAGTAGGGGGCGGGTAATTAGATTCCCTCCCGTACATCGAACGTCGTTCTCGTTTTGCCGAACCATCTCGTCCTCGTCCATGTTAATTACTTTCCCATTACGCGTGATGTTAATCGATTCGAATCGACGCCACCCCTCTACTCCCCTCCCTCGTCGCGCCGTTTTCCACGATGACAACGAAAATCATGGTAGCCGCCGGAAGCGTGGCTAGTCGTCGGCCACGCGACACCGTTAATCGACCGCCCCTCCCCTCCTCCTCCCCTCTCCCCTTCCATTATTTCGACGATCCGCTCGATATTATTATCCCGGGATCCAGGGTTGTACCGATCAACGCCGATTGACATTACCGAATTTGTATACCGAATGTGTATACAGGAGGAGGAGGAGGAGGAGGTGGAGGAGGAGGAGGGATGGGGGGGCGCTAATCGTTATTAGCAACGACAGCCGCGGGAACGATGACGGGATTGCGTTCGCGGGGCGAGCCCGTCCCCCGTGGTTCTGTTCTGTTCCGACCGATTTTCCCCAATACACTCTGCTGTGTCCCCGCTGCGTTGAAGGGAGGGGGGGAAGGGGCAGGGTGTTTTTTCCGCGTTTCCCTCGATTAACGCTGCCACCGCCGCGCTCTTCGATCACGCCGCACGTCGATCCTCGTTACTCCGTTCTTCCGCTGCGCGGAGAAAGGGGGGGCGAGAACCGACACGGGATATGATTTCGCGATCGAAACGAATGATATGGCGCGTTCGTACGAATGGCGATCTCTGTTCAGAGATTGTTTTTTTATTTAATGAAAATGAAACGATCGAACGTCGTTCACGATGATGATCCCTCGAGTAATCTTTTTTTCTACAGCTTCGTTGTTTTATCATTGTATTTATTCGGAACAAGTTACGAAAGAAATTCGAAAGAAATTCGAAAGAAACGAATATTAGATAATTAGAATTCGATCTTCGACGAGTATCGAAAATATATCAAATACTTCCTCTCTGTTCCAATCGCGTTATTTCCGCGTTGATAACATTTTACGCCCCCGTGGTCGGGCGCGCCGTGGTGGGCCCATTTTCAAGAATTTATCGAAACGATCGGGGGAGGGAGGGGGAGTGTGTGTCCCGGCCGATTTTACATTCGGGGGTCCGAAATTAAGGGGCGATCGTGATTTCCGCCGTTGGAATTCGAAGCATCCGGCCGATCGCGTTTTAATAGACCACGGAGAGCGTTGGATCGTTGGGTGTCGTTAACGAAATGGTTACTATTTAATGTAACTGCGCCGGCCTGTTACGAAATTCCTCGGACCATTCGTTCCATCCATAGGAATAGCGCGCGTTTCTGGTTCAAGTGTAGCGTGCATAGCGGTGGTTTCTGCGAAGTTCGAGTAGATTTATGCCACCGCCACTGTATCTCAATTAATTTCCAACCGTGCTCACGGTACGTATCCCTATCTGGCCGGTGATATTGTTGCAGGTCGACGTCAAACGGGCGAGCAGCCCGCTCGAGGAAAAATCTCAATTAACGTTTACCCATTCCTATTGCTACGTGGCCGGACAATTAACCGGCTCTTGGTTAGTTTATACGCGATCCTATTTTTTCCGCCACAATTATGTGGAAGTTTAAAAGGGAGCGGGTTTCATATTCCCCGCGTTTTCATCAAGTGGTTAAAAACATTGAATGAAAACTCTCGTCTCGTTCGAGTCTCGTTTCTCTCTCTCTCTCTCTCTCTCTCGATCGTGGGAAAATACGCGTGGATGGTGGGATTTCCGCCACGTTTGTGTAAAAACGAAATTTTATTATATGAACTATGAATCGTCGAAGGAAAGTGGAAGAATTTTTTTAAACAACGGATAATATCCTTTATCTGCTCTTTTTATGAGCTCTCTTCGACATCTCTTGATCTCATCCGTTTTTTTTTTTTTAACAACACCAGAAGGTTCAGAATTAATATCGAATCTCGAGGAAGAAATCAAATACTCGCTTTCAAAAACTTACCCTCATCTTCCCACCTTCTTTTCACGAAACGACGAGGCTCCCTTCGATGACGATTCGTCATCTGTTTCTCGCCACGAAATATCGAGATATAGTATATATATATATGAAAGAAACGAGAGAGAAACCCCGTATCCGAAAGACACCTCGGCACCGAGCGAAAGCGAGAGAGAGAGAGAGAGAGAGAGGGAGAGAGAGAAAAGAGGACGAAGAGAGGGGGGAAGGAGGAAAAAGGAGAAGGAGGTCTGTGCACGCTCCTCGCAGATGGCCTCGGATAGGAGCTTTGTACGAAAATGAAAAAGTCAGGAAGGCGGAAGTTAAGAGCGTGCACACACAGAGGGTACAAATACACGCGTCGAGGAACAGAGAGAAAGAGAGAATGAGAGAGAGAGAGAGAGAGAGAGAAATTCGTTGCACCGGAAGAGGCTGATACACCATCGTACGTCGAGAAAATGTGCGGCCAGGCCTGAAATCGATGCCCGCCATCGACGTTCCTAAATATTTCTCGCTGTTTCTTCTCTCGGTGTGGCTCGATCGATATCACGAATATCTGGCGAAGAAAAATCTTTTCCTTCCATCTCCTACACCTCCTCCAATCCTCTCTCGAATTTCTTCTCTCTCTCTCTCTCTCTCCCTCTCTTTCTCTCTCTCGCTAATCATCGAACATGTAAATCGAGCGATGTGAAACAAAAAAGGGAAGGGGGAGGAGAAGGGAGAGATAGAGAGAGATTAGGGTATAGGTATAGTTTTTAGTTCAGGGTGTACACCTGAGGGTGTGCGGCGTGAAAGAAATTTTTTTTTTTTTTTTCCTTTTTTTTTCTCATTCGTTGAGAACGCGTGTCGTTATTCAAGCGACATTTTACAGGTGGCAGGGCGCTTTGATAACCCACAATATGCAATCGCTATTTGGGTATCCAGCGCGAGTTAAAGGGCTTCGCTAACCTATGAATATGCAATATTTCTCTACTTTCGAGTTACGCGCTCTGCGTTCACAATGCATGCACAGAGTCGGGAATAAAGCGGACAACCTCGTTCCTCGCGCCCTCGAAACTATGATTTTTCTTCTCTCTCTCTCTCTCTCTGTCTGTCTTTTTTCCATACGGCGTGCAACTGGATCGATCGTTCTGAAAACGGAATGAATTTCTTAAATGTATCCCCATCTACTCCGTCGTTGAATAATCCATTATTATCCGATTAATTTATCGCGCTCGTTAAGAAATCAATGGAATCAACGAGAAGAAAAAAATAGAAATTCGCGAATGTCACGTTGAAAAATTCAAACAGCAAGGAATGGAAACGGATGTGTCTCGCTCGTTGAATAGTCCATGTGTGATAAAAAAAAAAAATCCACCATCCCCCGTGGGAGACTTTTGTTCCCCTCCCCACCCGCACGAAGAATAAAGCGTGTCACAATTCCATCTTATTATCGAAGCATCTCCGTCGTTTCTCCCTCTCGATTACACATCCCTAAAAATCCTGAAGCTGTCTCGTTCGACCGTGCTCGGCCTTCATTGAAAACCGTCTGGAACCACCGGCTGCGCGCCCGGTGTTACACCCTTTTCAATGCCAAGCCAAGGGGCAGGAGGAGGAGGAGGAGGAGAAGAAGGAGCTGTCGATCTTGAGAAAGAGAGAGGAAGAGAGAGAAAAAAACAAAAACAAAGCAGCGCAAACTCCTTCTCCCCGACTTCTCGGCCGAACGCGCGCGATTGTCCACGCCTCTCCGCGAGAAAAACGTATTCGTTTGATCATCCCATTCTTTCTCCCTTATTACTGCATCTCGAATGTGGTACGAGGAGGAAACGAGATTCCACACGGGAGAGAAGGGGAGGGAGGTAAAAGGGAAAGAGACACGCGTTCCTCTGTTCCCCTTCTTCCCTTCTTATCTCTCAGACGTTCTCACAGGGGGAATAAAAAGGAGTCACGAGACAGGAAAACCTCAATCAGCAAACACACCGTGGGGACGTCATGAATATCGGAGAATTGGAAATCGGTTAGCCCTTGGGATTCGACGACAGCTCGCAGCCACCGTCTACCAGTTTTCTTCCGATATCTATCCCCCCCGCTTGGAATCCAGCGGAAATCCTCGCCAGACGTCCTGCGAGGAATCCGGAATTAACGTTCTCCCCCTCTCTCTCTCTCTCTCTCTCCATATCCCTCCAGCTCTCTCGATATCCCTTTACCGCGGAACCACCACTCCGCTCTTAGGTACGCCGCGATATTTGCGTTCCTCGATCTCGTCGTAATTGTACGAATTGGATCGGATAAAGAATCCGGATTCCTCTCCGCGTGCAGGAGGAGGAGGAGGAGGAGGACTACTTCTTCCGAAGTTCTCGCGGGTTAAAGATCGGTCGAGAGAGACGAAAGACGTTTGTGCAGGTTTCCCACGTTCCACGGAATTTTTTTAACGGTGTGAGAAGAGCGATCGGGAGAGATACCCTTTATCGTATCTTCGACGTGTGGATAGAGGCGAACTCGAAACGATGAATAATGGTGTGTATTGGACAAATGTAAGAAATTTTAAGATCCTTTTTTTAAATAAGGTTCCAATCACGAATATTTGTATATTCGTTTGTAGAATTTTTATTCGAAGTTTGCGCGATGGTTTGGAATGAAATTAGGAAATTAAAATCACTCATTACTTGGAACGGTTAAAGTATTATTAAAGTATTATATAGCATTATTTTAAACAATGGTTAATCTCTCTTGGTTAATATGCTCTTTTTGTTTCGTCCCGTTTCTAAAATTTTAATTTTAGATTTTTGTATTATTCGATTATCAGTTTAGGGTCTTAAAGATTGTAAAGATATTTTTGATTCAAATTGCATTCCGTTCAAGAATAAACACACAATATCTCGCAGATACTTGTTTTGCCCGAATTTTATTTCGAAAAATTCTCAAGATTCTAAAGTTACTTTTGACAATCTGTATCTCCACGATTGGGCTAAAATTTCGTTATAACGTGTCAAATTGCATTACAAGATTGCATTACAAGATACAAACACAACATCTCTCAATACGCCCTCTCCTCTTGTTTTAATCCGAAATCGAGGATTTTATTTAGAAGAATTTCATTAATTTTCAGCTCAGCTGGAAGATAATAGGATCAACGAATCTTTCCCTTTGCCTCGAAGATTATTATTTTATAGATTAACGAGGAATTCAGTTTTCAATCTCCTAGAAGAATTCGATCGATAACTCGCCCCGCGTATTCTACGTTTCGCGAATACTTTCATTTCACGAACTTTTCGAATTTTTCTTCTCCGAGATATCCATCCATCGCATTCAGATTTATACTGTATACCGTGTATAAACCCCTTTACGGGCTTGTTTTACGCGTTTCGACCATCGCGGATCCTTCTTTGCCCTTCTCCCTTGTATCGTTGGAAACAGGAGCGAAACAAATGGCGGCGGATCACGATGGCCGGGGAACGAGGAAAAGATGCGCATCTTCCGTTTTTAGATTTATTTCCATCCCTTTATCGAGATACGATCGTTTATATTCCCGGAAATAGAAATCCACGTACCGAGAAGTCGTTTAAACGTTTGCCTCGGCACATGATCTTCTCGAGAATGATTCTCGATGGAAACGGTGGATCGGTGTTTCATAGGCGATGGGGATAGTTTCGTGGATCGTTACGCATCGTCTTTTTGACTTGGAGAGAATGGAAAGGAAATGCGAAAATGTACGAAACAGACGTGGATCTGTTGTCGTTCCAGACGCTCTCGCTTACGGAAAGAAAAATCTTGGCCAAAGACTTAAGACTTGTCGTGCTTAAAGGAACAGCTTGTATCGAATTTCTATAGTTTACATTGCGGATTGTTGGAAATGATAGGAACGCGAAAGACGAGATTTCCAGCGAAACAAGTAAAAGATACCTACGAATATAACATAAAATCGCGATAAATTAAATTCGAAAAGATCCATTTTAACTAATAATTCCAATATAATAATTACCTGCAAACAACGCTCTTTGAACAATTAAATATTCCTTAATAAATCGAAATCCATCGTCTCTCTCTCAAAAAAAAAAAAAAAAAAAAAACAAACAGCCGAGAACACTCTCAAAAAACTTCTGAAAGAAGTGGAGAAGGTCAGGCACCTTTTAGAGATGCACGATCCTTCGTCCGTTCGAGATCGAGAGAGAGCCAACTCCCGTTCGTTTCTCGCATCTTGAGCCACGTTTTCCAAGCGGAGGGGGTGTATACAAACCTCACGGAGGCGAAAAGGCTCCCGCGGGGGGTTGCATTATCATCCGCCGGCGTTAGATAGCTTGTTCCGAGGCGAAGGTGAATCCTCGTACCTGGCATTCACACGTGTACACGTGTAGCAGGGTGGTAAGGGGTGCATTACGCGCGATTTCTATGGGAATAACAGGGGATGCCCGGTTTTGCATCCGAAAGATAACCCTACGTGTCCTTTTGCACATATTATATTTCCTCGCCCCCTCTGCGCCCCCTCGTCTCTAGCATATCTCCCTTTTCCCTTCTATCCACCATTCTCTTTCTCTTCTCGCCGTCGTAAACGGATATCATTCTATCTGTGAAGAAACCTTGGATGGATTCTCCGTTGGATTAAAACCAATCAGATTTCGCGCGATATTTGGCTGCCATCTGGTAAGGCAAAGTGGTAAGGGATGGACGACGATTCTGGTTCATCAGAGTTGCACGATTATGAGGAGATAGAGGTGATGGAGATGGTAGTTTTTCTTCAAGTCTCGATTCTCGATTTCTTTGGGATTGGAATATTTTTTTTTTCTTTTTTTATAGGGAAGACTTTGAGATTTTTGGGACGCGTAGTATTACGCGAGCTGTCAACTTTTCCACGCCATTTTGTCGAAATGTTTGCCGCTCAAAAGACCCTCTACTGACAGTCGTTACAGTTGCGAGATGGTCTGTCAGCCAAGTATGCAACATTGCATTACGTGGATGTATATTCTGTGTACGCGTATTTCGTGTTCGTTTCATTCCTTACGTACGCGAGTTCCATTTACCTTTTACCTCTCGAGCTCGTCGAACTTCGAAACGAGCAATTATCCCCAGAGTTATTGTACGAAATCGTCAGGCCACTGTCTCTCTTTCTCTCTCGCGCTCAAAAGTCGAACGATCTTGCGAAAGATCTTGGAAGGAAATCTGAATTTTAATATTATACCGTTCGTAAAAGGGTTTCGAGGGTTCCACGATTATAATATTATATGCGTTTCGTATAAAAGCGAGCTTTGAATATGCGAAAGTTTCGAAGTTTGAACAAAGATACAAGAAGTATCTCGGTTGTTTTCTCGAAAGGACAGAAGAAAGGAATTAATTTTTAAAGGGTATTGAAAATCGATGTGACCGAGGGGAATGGAAACTCGTTGCTCGAAACTTCCGTCCTGGAGCAGGCCATTTCTACGTTTCTTTCTTCTCGAAAAAAGAGGAAGGGACACCAAGTTAAAAAGGTTGGTTTGTCGCTCGGTTATCCACCAGGTCGTCAAACGAAAGTAGAAAGTAGAGAGTAATTAGGTCCGGCTCCAAGTTTCCAGAGAGCAATTCGATCTCTAACGCGGCTTTTGCTCACTCCAAACCTTTGGATTTTCCTTTTCTCCCACCCATCGAGATAACCGATTATTTTACCGAATAAAAATTCGAAAATCTCTAAAAAAAAAAAAAAACACCCATTTTCCAAATTTGATACAATCCATCCAACGCGTGAGATTAATAATAAAAAAAAAGATGAAGAAGGATTCATTTAACGCGTTAAACGTTCCTATTAGTCTCCCAACTCTCCAACATTCCCCAATATCTCAGACTGCTGAGACGAGCCTGAGAACTTCAATATCTCAAGTTTCGTTCCCTTTCATCCCCACAATTCAGAGGCGAAGACGAGTCCAATTTCGCTTCGATTAAGTTTCATGGCCTTGATTCCACCCTCCACCCCTCGTATCCCTTGTGAAAAGACTGGTGGAAAATTCGCGGTTAATAAATAAATCGCGCGAAGAAGGGAGTACAAACACGACCGGTTACGGTTCTTTTCCTCGTCGAGTTAAGCTCCCTAAGGTCGAGAGATCACGAGACGCGGCGCGTGAAATGGACGCTTCGAAACGAACAACGGGTGTTGATGCCTTACAGGATGGCCGCCCCCCATAAACTCGAGACAAACGGCGTTTAAGAGTTTATCGTTTCGAGGGAAGCGGCGTAGAGGGGTCGCGTAATGATGAAGGGCCGACGATGATTCCTTATTCCCCCGAAATTCGTGTCCGACCTGCCACGTAAACGGCCAATGTTCTCGCCATCTATCGCCACAACCGAGAGCGCAACCGACCGCCATTAACATTTTTACGAGATCACGTAACTCGCTCCGAGTTGCCGAGCTGGCACAGCTCGTGACGAGTCGGCCAGAGTTTAATGGAGGGGATAAATGTAATCGATGGTGTACAGTGTTTGCCCTTTCTTTCGTGTGATTTCTCTCGTTTCGCAATCGAGGTAAAATTTAACCGAGGGAGATGAAGGGACGAATAAGGTATAAGCGTGGACAGATAGATAAATAGATAAATTTCTTTTGCCTTTTTTAATTTGAAGGTATCGAGGATATTGTTCGCTCCGTGATCGATGATACTCGATTTTTGATCTGTCTATTTGGAACGAATACGATTTTCCATTCTTTTTGCTTCGTAACGAACAGGTGATGGAGTATTCGATTTCTTTTCTTCTTCATTTGGAATAATAGATATTTGCCTTGCGATTTCATTCCGTGACGAATATATGACGAAAGAAATATACGTAATCTCGTTAATATTTCAACAATTTTTGAAAAATTGTAATTCTTCCGATATAACTTGATTTCCTTAATCTCAGATATATAGGATGCCAAGTAATAAACTTGATATTATTAAATAAATAAGAGATTAAACAAAACTCGAAGAGAATCGATCTCTTTGCGATGTTTACAAAATACACAAATGAACCGAATATATATATATATATATATATACGAATAATATTGTAGTTAAGGCTATTATTGCTATCCCAGCTCTCAAAGGAATATTCAAATCAGCGTATTCAAGACGGAGGGAGGGGTCACAAGCGTTACGGATGATCCCATGGATCAATCTTGGCCTTTGACGATCCCTCCTTACTCCGTTTTGTCCCTCCCTCCCTCCCTTCTCTCGTGGCCACATTGTGTTTTATGCCGTGTTTGCGTTGAGATGCGCGTAACCGTGACAGCGGCATAATAATCGTATATCGCGCGATAATAGAGACAGCTGCGTGCATAGCGAGGACGCGTTCGATACAGGGTAGAACAAAGATGGAGATCGGGCCGAGTTTCGCTGTTTGGTTTCAAAATTTTCCGGTCTGCGATCATGGTCTGCGCGTCGACACGCTAATTATCTCTCGTTATCGTCTAAAATTTCCTCGACACTCGTTATAAACTGAAACACACCGTCGGCTTAATTGCGAATAAAAAAAAAAAAATAATAAAAAATAAAAATAAAAAAAAAGTGGCACGCACGACGAATCTCGCGTTCCAATTGTTCGCGAAGCGATGGAATTTAATAAAAAAAAAAAGAAAGAAAGAAAGAAAAGACAAGACCGTAATGGCGCAAAGTTGTTTGTTTATCGAATAAAATAACAGAAAGGTTAAAAAATGTTAAATTAATTGTTACCTTTAAAAAGATTGACTTTTAAAAAGAAAATTTTAAATTCTCCTCTTTTATCTTGGATTGGTTAACAATGCATGATGGAAAAACAGAGAAAAAAAGTATCTCTCTGTCATTTATTTTCACTTGTTTCACTTTGAAACAATCGTTTCAAATTATTTTAAAAAATAGCCAAATTCAAGAATCACCTTTTGCCTTTTCGATACCGCATGCGTATATATAAATATAAGACGAATCTCTTCGTTTTCATGCCACGTCCACGATTTTATTATATCACGAGGTGTGAATTGCACGAGGTGTAAAACCGCACGGCAATCGTCCCCTATCCCCTTCCGCGAGATCAAACGATCCACTTTGCGTAGCATTCGGGAAAATCATACCGATGCGTTGCCTGGAGACTCGGTTGGATCGAAGAGCTGCTCGGCCAAGAACGAGCAACGAGCCAACATGAAGTGAAAGTTTCTCGAGGAATCTCTCGAGGAGGACGAAGAAGACGAGGATACACACGTTTGTACACCGCGCGGTTCCCAAGGGTTTCTCTCTTCCTTCGTGTTTCTCCTCCTGCGATATCCCTTCTCTCCCCCTCCCTCCTCGAATTCAGTATTCCTCTTTCGTCCTCGCGACACGAGGATGGACGAGTAGACGGGACATCGCGTCGACATCGTGTATATCTCGGTTGTCGCCATCGATGGGGGGATACAGGTTGTGTCACCGTGTCACCGTGGATTCAATGGGAGGAGTGGATAAAGTTGGGTGATACGCTGTTGCGCAGGGTTTGTAACCGCATGATTCCAAAGCAAATTTTCCCTCTCTTCCGACCTGACGTGTTTTCACCCGATCCGATATTCTTCGTAAAGAGCTCTCCGTGTTCTCGTTTTTCTTGAGAATTTTTCTCCTCGCCCGGGATTGAACGGACCCAGTGTTTTTCAACGATGTTTTAAAGGAAAATTCGCATATTTTTTTTTTTGTGTGTTTTTGATCATTTCACTACAGAAAAGGGTTTATTGATTTATCGCCGAAATCGATCAAAGGGAGGGATCAAAGAGGATAACGTACCTGTTTTCTTATAAAAAAAAAAAAAAAGAAAGTATGGATTCAAGAAATACCTCCTTTGTCTCGTGAAAATGAACAAATAATATTTCTTCAACGCGTAAATGAAAAACTCTCCTTACTCCACCGATCTTACTATGATCTTCCCTGAAAATTATGAAACGACGAATTCCTATATTTTATTAATCTTTCGAAAAATCTCTATACTTATAAATTTATTTTTAATTTATAATTTTTGGTTTGGAAGTTATACTTATAAATTTATTTTTAAAGTGAAATACACGTATATTTCACTTTAGAATCAGGCAACGACGAAAGAGTAAGAAGAAAAACAATACATAGTTCAGATGATACACCGTCCAGCAACCGACAATTTTTCGATAAATTTTTAAACGGAACACCGTTCGAAGACTCCCCACACACCACGATCGGCCTCAACCTTAGAGTTGTTTAATAATGCAAGCGTTCACGTATACACCGTTCAAAGCGAGATTTCAATTTTTCTTGCGTTCCTGTCGCCGCCCGGAAATTAGAGGCGCCCCATTGTGTGCCTTTGTCCCGTTCGACTCGCGTGACTTCCTTTTTTCCCCCCCTCGTTGCTCCAGGAGTCGGCCAGTGGTTGTTACGCGCGCCCTTGTTCCACGTCAACCTCGTTCGTTACGCGTTTCTCCCTCCTTGTGCGCGCCGCAGTTGAAAACTGTCCGTGCACAGTCTCGAGGAGGGAGAAGGGGGAGCGAGGCCTTGATTAATCGCCGGCACGAGGCGTCCCCCCTTTCCCCCCCGTCTTTTTGCGGGTGTAAAAATTTGTCGTGCATTCGGCGCGAAGGAGAAAAAATGGCGGTAAATCTCGCTCGATGGCGACTGAAAGTGGATCGTCTGAGCTATGGAAGGGCTGAGCTATGGTGTTAAGCTAAACGTTCTTTTTTTTTTGATTTGGATAATGATTTCAGATGAAATGTTGAATCCTTGAAGATCGATTCGAGTCTTGTCTGTCGATTGTTTTTTTTCGATCGCCATTTCGTTCAATCGAGCGATCGAATTATTATTTTTTACTCATGAAAATTTCGTATCCACGACAAAATTATAAATTGATTGGATACTTGATGAGGTTTCAAGAAACCGAACGATCGATGGAATTAATCAGTGTTGTGTGCCGCATTTAATGATTTATGATGGATAAAATGAAGCGATAAAAAAAGCGGTAATGCTTTGATCTTCGTATACGGGTCGGATATACAGCTGTGTAGCTTATATATTATGATTTATTATAATTTCGAAGAAGAATTTTTCCTTCGAATTCGGAAAAAAATCTCGCTTGATGGCGACTGAAATTTTCAGGAGGAGGGGCGAGGTTGCGATGTTAAGCTAGATGCTCTTCTTTGATTTGGATAGGAAAGTGATTTCGAGTGTTTCGATGAAATCAATTTTATCCATAAAATTATAATTACGTATTTCAAGAACCGAATGATCGATGGAATTAATCAGAGCGTCGCATTTAATGATCGGTAAAAAAAAGTGATAGCTTCGTAAGAATCAGATACGATAATTTATATATTATAATTCATTGTAATTTGGAAAAAGAATTTGTCGTGCATTCGAAAAAAAAAAAAAGAATCGATCTTGGTATCGAAAGTGAAACGCAGAAGGAGACCTCGTTAATCACTTGCGTTTGAAATAATTTTTAACACTTTTAGTACTTTGTAATATCGATGCTCCCAAGTTTTTTGCGTTTTTAATTAAATAATATCGGGAAAAAATGTTTGGCGCAGATAGCTTTTTAATTGGGGATATTATTAGTGGAATTATAAATATAATACATTGAAAATTAAACTTAACGATATAATTTTAATTGGATAAAATTGAGGATTATTATAATTTAAATCGAATATACGAATATTATTATAATTTACCACGTTTCGGAAATAATTTTAATTCACCCCTATATATAATAAGTTTTAAACAAATTCATCAGACTCTTATTTTTTCCCCCCTCCTTCTCAACGATGTAGCAATATTGTTCGTCCCATACTTTGAAACTTTAACGCGTTAAAGATCAAAAAGCAAACAAATCAATTGATCTCAAATTCTTTCCCCTCTGATAAACACAGTCCGATTATAATTTTCCAAAGGGAAAATCGAGAAAAGAAATGGAAGAAATAATGCAGGAATATTAATAGCTCGAATAAAGATATCCCAATATTCCCCGATATTACTATCAAAGAGAACGTTAACGGTAACCAGGAGAGGACACTAATACAGATGAGAACGAAAAAACGCAGTCTGGTTGGTAATCCAGATTACAGAACGTTTCCCGTGCTTTTTGCGTTCCCCTGTCGGCCTTTCAATTACCGGAACCCACGTTTTATTTTTCCTGTGGCGGAGCCCGCGCACCGGTAATTAGGTGGCGTGTATAAATTCGTTAACTCTTTTAAAAGGTTAATGGCCCATTGCCAAACAACTGCCATCCCGCGCCATACCGCTTTCTTTTGCCCACCGAATTATTTAAAGGAATCAGGATTGAATTCTGGCGAAGAACGAGCAGCAACGTACCTCCGCCGATGCTTCCATATTTTCGTGAAACTGTGTTCCGCCGGGGAATCGGGGCGAAGTCTTAATTAGGGGACCATCCCCTTCCCAAATTTACGACCTCGATTCGAATCGTCTCTCTCGTATCAATTCTTCTCTTTCATATTTTCTTTGATCATTATCTTTAAATCATTTAAATTCACTCAACGGAGATTTTTCATTCTACTTTGTGAATTCTTTCGAAGAAATGTGAAAGAGAATTTTCCGCGTATTGGAATTTTTCTCTCGTGTTTATTATTATTGACTAGTTTGAATTTTGTTGCCGTTTCACGAACGTTTACTGAAGATACTGTTCGATTTTTTCCTTAATGCCACCACATTGGAACAAACTGCTAACTAATTACAAAAATTAGTTAGATAACTCGAATTCAGAGTTATCGCGTGGATACCGATATTCGAAAAATTGTGCTTTCCCGAAAAGAAACGAAATCGACGTAGCTTTCCTCCTAAAAAAAAAAAAAAAAAAAAAAAAAGAAAAAAAGAATCGAATCATCCCACGATCTATCATTCGCGACGAAACTACGGCAGATTGTCGGTTCGGAATAATTTCACCTTTCGCGCGATTTTATCCCAATTTTCAACGCGCCTCGATAACTCGATAATCGCAGCGGTTACAAAGGAGGGTCAATTTCTCTCGCGATTACAACAGCGTGTGCGATTTACGGGGCGGGTGCAAATGTTTCGACGATATTTCAATAAGCGAACACCCGATACGCGTTATTACGAGGCCGGCCTGAAATGACCTTCGAACATTGTTGACACGAATATACATATATGTATATACGCACACGTATGTACGATGTTTGCAAGAAAGATGTATGCCGATGCTAATGCATATCGGATACCGGGGTCCAGCTGAACTCTGTTGAACGTGCCCGTCATGCGCGTTTCCATGTTTGGATATTGTTTAGAAGTCCGTTCTAACGTGAAATATATTCACCGCGGGCCCGGGGAACGGTTACGTTCCGCGCCACCCATTAAAGCTTTGCAGGAGATGTATTCGGTAATGAATTGCTCAATTGAAACGGTTACATACTTGATCCTTTATTAAATATGGAGTATCCAATGCCTGCTATTGTTTCCGGATCGGATGATATATCCCGCGTAATTTAGTTACGTTATTTGCTAATATAACAGGGGGAGGGGAGGTATTAAATCGTTCGAACATTATCTCTCTTCGCGGGCGCGAAAAAATTAAAAAAATGAAATGAAATGAAATAAAATAACAAAGAACGAAAATGGGGATGATATATGTATATATATATGTATATATATATATATATCCATCGAGTGTACGTACGTGTATCGATAATATTTAATCAAGAGCTCGTTAACGAAACGCACCATCCATCAAACGAACGAGCCTCATAAACGAGCTCCCTGAACCGAATAAATTTTTCAACCAATATCCCAATATCTTGTTTTTGTATCGTTTATCATTCGATCTCAGCACTTTCGTTGGGACGAAAAAGAAAAAAGAGGTACCAGAAGCCTCTGTAAACCTGTTTAATCCACGTATCGAGGGAACGATCGAGAGAAAGGAAGAGAGAATCGATGTTATCACGAGGAGAAACGATCGAATTGGTATATCGGAGCCTTGTCGTATTGTTGATCGTGGCCAGCTTCTTTTTTTTTTTTTTTTTTTTTTTTCCACTCTTCCTGCTGTTTTCAAGAGGAAGGGGGTCGGAGATGGTAGCTCAAAGCGGAACAGCTCATCGCGTTTTCCCTTTGCGATGGCGGCCGGGTAAAAGAGCACTTTTCTATTAGCGAGGCACGCGCGCTCACCTACCTATCCTACCGACCAGAAGGCTCAGGTATTTATTTAATAAAACTAGAGAAAGGTGGAGGAGAGGGGTTGATTTCGAGAGAGAGAGAGAGAGAGAGAAAGAGAGAGATTGCAGATTGCGATGTCGGACAAGCCATGCAACCAACACCAAAGAAATTCCCTCTACCTCGTAACTCGCCTGTCTAACCTTGCTTTTCTACCTTCTTTCACTCTCTCTCTCTCTCTCTCGTTTTTAACTTCCTGCCCGGATACTTTATGGCAAAAGTTTGGTGAAACGCGCTCCTTTAAAATGGACACACTTTTTATGCAAAAAAGAAAAATGAAAAGAAGGAAAAAAAAATCACCGACATTCAGCGAGCACGCTCGTTTCCGCGCGATCAAACACCGGAGAACCATCGTTTATCCCTTTAAAGCTAACGCGTCGTGAAATCCTTTGAAGCGATTCTTTTTTTTCTCTGTCTTTCTCTCTCTCTCTCTCTCTCCCCTCTTCTTTTCCTCCACCTTCCCTCCTCCACCTTGGCCCGTCCCCGTGTTGTTTATTGGGAGATCGATGGGACACGGAATTTATACGTTAGCGGAGACCGTGAAACGTTGATCGTATCGGAAGAATCCATTCGATGGAGCTCCATAAATGAAATATCGGAAATCGTTGCTTAAAAAAAAAAAAAAAAAAAAAAAAAAAAAAAAAAAAGAAAAAAGAAAAAAGAAAAATCACGTTTTACATAGTCGTCAAATATTTTTCGCCACTTTACCAGTTTCTCCTCTTCCTTCCCAATAATTCCTTCTTTATCGAATTGTTAAAGGGGAAGGGGAAAAAAAAAAAAAAACTCCAAGAATCGAACTTCTAAACTCCCATAAATATCGTTCGATCGCCATCATCCGACCGATCGAACGGACACGCTCGATCGCGATTGGCCAATCCGAGCCGACCAATGAAAGATAAGTAGAAGAAGAAGAGAAAGTTGAAACCGAGAAGATCGTGTAAGAGAGGGAGGGGGACAAGAAAAAGGAAGAGAAAAAAAAAAAAAAAAAAAGGAATCCTCTCCCCGTGAACCGGAGCACGGCTTCGACGTCCCCGCTTTTATCCGCGGCGAACAACGACTTGGCTCCACTTTCAGCGGAGCCAAGTTCGCATTCCCCTGTCCATGAAAAGGCGTCGCGAGTCCGTCGAGGGGGATTGGACGTTGCTGGAATTTGTCCGTTTCATTTACCACCAGATATTTTCGGCCATGGAACCTCGGCGGAGGTAGATAGGCGGAGAATGAGGGGGGGGGGGGGGAAGGGGAAAGAGGAGAGCGGGAAACAGGCCTGGACGAAAAGTTATATTGCATTTATTGCGAGAGATGAAGTTCCTTCGAAGCGACTATTCTCGGTGTGTTGTCCGGCAACCGAGCGGGGCAACCCTCCATCACGGAGTTTCGTAGCCACCAAAACTGTTTCTGGCGTCGTCGATACGAGACAAGAGAGCCACTCTTCTCTTTCACTCCATCTTTTTTTCCTCCGTGGAACATGTTCGTCCATTTGTCTCTTTTTCTCTCTCTTTCTCTCTCTCTCTCTCTCTCTCTCTCTCTCTCGTTCCTTCCCCCTCGGATCCACGGATACCGTATGGCCATTGTCGAGATTTTCATTGTGCACGGCAGAGGCGAAGAAGGGGATCGACTGACTGTCCGAGCAGGCAGTAGTTTTCTAACGAATTGGTCGGCCGGAAACTGTCCTTCGCCCGGAGCAACCTGCTGGGACCCCGGCTAAATAGGAGGCTTCCTGCGGGATCCGGACGTACTCCGTTATTCCCTTTCTCTCCCTTTCTCTACTCTTCTACTGCTCCCTCCGTACCCTTCCCTCTTCCTCCCTTCTCTTCTCTTCCTTTTCCCTTTAGTTTTCTCTTTCTTTCTTTTTTCTTCTTTTCTTTTTTCTTTTTTTTTTTTTCCACCGGCTCGCTGGTTAACTTTTTTCCACCACCCTTTCCACCACCGAGTCGCCTCGATGGCCGAGCGAGAGACTTCTCTCCTCTCCTCTCCTCTCCTCTCCTCTCCTCTTCGTGAAGTCGCCAGAGATCGCGGCCATTTTTTGGATTATCCGAGAGGAAAATAAACGAGCAATTTGTGCGTTAATTAACGCGATCCCCATCTTTCGTTGTGTATTATACGATATTCGAAATTCGTAAGATTCAATTCGTAACAACAAGATTATATTTTTAAGAATTTTGCTACAGTTTTATTAGCGTAATAAACGTCCATGCCTCAGAGATTTATCTTTCCTTCTGCGCTCGATAATCGCAGACCCGTTGTAAATTGGACGTCCATCAAAGGAAGCCAAGCTCTCTCTCTCTCTCTCTCCAAACAAGTCCCCAATTTGATAGTGTTCGCAACTGTTGTATCGTCTCCTTCGATTTTCCAAAAAAACAAAGCAAACAAATCGGCAAAAAAAATACTCGAAACATTTTGTGCATCATTAAATTGAAATAGATTATCCAATTAATCCACTTTTATCAAATCACCAACCCACCTCCTATTAATAATGTTAACCAGCCCAAATTGCCTCAACGCAATTTCTCCCCGCGATATATCAACACCTCTTCGCCTAAAAACCCACACTCCCCTCCACTTTTAAATCACCTTAGCCCGACGACCCGCGCCTCCACGTCTCCGCAAACTTCAACGACGTCGTCCCTCATCCGCGTGGGCGCGGTCCGTGCCCGATAACAGATTTAATGGGTTCGATTTCGCCGATCTCCTCGGCTCGCTTAAGCTTCCGTGGACACTCGTCGCTTTGGAAAGTTTCGAAAGACGGAGGGAATATTAGTTGGCGGGGGATCGAAGCAGCCACGAAAATTGAAACGTCGTATATAGGGGCTCCTCGAAGCTTTCGCAGGGGCCGCGAACATCCGTTAGAGAGATCCCTCGAGGTAAAAGGAGGCACGGCTTTGTATCCTCTCCGATGCACGCTCCTTCGTGCGCACGTATACGCGAGCTATACAAAGCTGAGAGGGAGAGGGAGGGAGGGAGAGAGGAAGGCAGTTTTCTTTTCTGCGTTAAGGGAGGCGAATGGGTTGGGGTGGAGGATGGCGAGGGAGTAGTTTTAGCCCTATCACGAACCGCCACTCTTCTTTCCTCGCCCCGTGTTACCTCGCGGATATCGCCAGATCCGACCTGATTCTTAGTCGAATCAGCGATAAAACGAGAATTTTTGATAATAATTGTGCGGGATATTTAGGTGGAATAGTGGTTTTTGTCTGCGTATGTAGTTGTTAATATTATATTATAATATTTGATATAATATTTGATTGTATTTGTTCATGAGAATTAAATGAATTTGGTAAGTCGAATCAGTGATAAAAGGAGAATTTTTTATAATAATTGTGCGGGATATTTAGGTGGAATAGTGGTTTTTGTCTGCGTAGTTGTTGATATGTAGTTATTTTTATTGTTGTGAAGAATTTAGGAAAAGTGGATATAATATTTGATTCCCATTGTATTTGTATTATCCATGAGAATTAAATGGAATTTGGTAAGTCGAATCAGTGATAAAAGGAGAATTTTTGATAATAATTATGGAAGAGGAGGAATAATAATTTTTATTGGTAATATGTAGTTATTATTATTGTTGTAAAGAATTTAGGAAAAGTGGATATAATATATGATTTCCTTTGTATTTGTCCATGAGAATTGAATGGAATTTGGTAAGTCGAATCAGTGATAAAAGGAGAATTTTTGATAATAATTATGGAGGAGGAGGAATAATAATTTTTATTGGTAATATGTAGTTATTCTTATTGTTGTGGAGAATTTAGGAAAAGTGGAATATTTAACTCCCATTGAAAGTATGAATTTGTAGAAAGTGAATCGAATTTATAGAATATCGAACGATGGAAGTTGATTTCGTACAACGATCGATTAATATTCTTTTTAACGAGGGAAAATTTAAGACTAAAGAATAATTTAAGAAAAAAATCCCTATAAGATATCTATTTGATAAATAAAGAAACGATGAAAGTTGATCCATCGATATTATCGTATGATACTCAGTTGACATGGATAAATCAGCATTAGTCCGTATAATTGTATATGAGTCTAGATGCGCAGATGTCCTGACATCGAGCAGCTGCGTTCAACCGTTCTGATTAGTTGGATTACCCGCCAAGATCGGGGATGCTGACAATGGATTTACACCAAGATTCTCCAAGAGAACAATTACTTCCCATCATATATATATATATATATATATATATATATATATGAGATTCTTAATGGAAGAAAATCAGAAATTCAAAGAAGAAATCTATATTACATCGCCTATTTAAATCGAACCTTCTACAAATTATACAAATACGAGTATCGTTGACTTCATCGTTCCAACTAATTCGAGCGCAATAACAATTTTTAATTCGGTTCACCACAGAGCGACATTTCAAAATCCATCGTCGAAAGAACGAGAATCCAACGAATATCGAAATTCGTATATCGCGAGGATAAATAGCCAGTTCCCATGCGCGCAAAGACAGCCCTACGATCGTTCAAGTAACAAAGTTCCAGCACGATAATGGTCGCGATATACCATCAGTCGTCCCAGGACTCTCGTCCACGATATATCCCACCACACCTCGAGCTTCCTCGAGATATTGTCTCGACGAGAGATAATGGAATCGGCGCGTGGCAGAGAGAAAGAACGAACGCGGTTTAAACAGAGGAAAGAATGAAATAAAGAAGGACGGAAGCATGGAAGTCGTATATGAGGAAACCGAAGCGAGGTTCATCTCGGTCGATTATAATATTCCATATTGTTTTCTGTCTCTTTCTCTCTTTCTCTTTTCGTATTTTTCTCGAATCTATTATTTAGCCGATATTATTTTTTTATTACAAGATCGTAGCTCCTCCTCCTCTTCCTCCTCTTCCTTTTCCTTGAAACTTATTGCTTCCTCGACATCAAACCCGAACGCATGCAACAGGGTTCCCTTCGCGGCGATATTGGTCCTTAAAAGACGTATCGCTCCACTCTTTTTTAATTTGTTTGGAAAAACTTCAAAGGGGCTTAAAGAACCTTATGCGCGCCTTATGAATTCCGACGAGACGAGATCAGCGGATTTCAATTTACTCGAACTGTATATTGTTATCAGAGTCTACGATTTCGAACGTGTTCTTTGATACACGTGTGATTATGTGTTTCGTAATCCCACGTTTTTTCGAATTTCACGGAAATGGAAAAGAATTGATATCGGATTATAATTTTGACTTCTCTGACAATTAAGATACGCGTGTGCAATACAGGAATAATTGGTGGAATTAAAATAACAACGTCGTGTAATTCGAGGATTAATTCGTAAGATTAACTTGCAATCGTTATCCTCGCGAAGAGAAGATGAGAACACGTTCATTTTTGGTTCGAGTGATTCGAGAGATTAATTTTTATAATAATCAAAGTTTCAACGTTAGCTTTCACGTATTATTTGACGGTAAGAACGATCGGTCGATATCAAAGGGCGAATCGTAAAAATCCTAATCGAATTTGATATAATCCGGGGCATTGATGATTAATTTGGCCGAGATATGATAATGTTGCATTGATGGATATCGGGCCGAATAATTAACGAGAATCTAATGTTAATGGAATTGTAATTATAGAATATAATAGTCGAATACGAATACTTTTAATTCTGGATTCGAATTAATTGGATATTTGGATACGAGCGAATTTCTACGCGTTGAATTCGAATCGATCCAAGTTAAAATTATGAAAGAAAATTATGGCAGGATTTTCGTTAATTTCCCGTCTCCCAAGAGAAGAGAATAACGCGTATCACGGTTCATTGAGAAACCTCGTCGTGTCTCTCCCTCGTTAATTTCCACCAATTACTTTTACAATTACTTTTATACATCCGCCAGTCCGCCAGGACGACGTATGCCCAGAAAATGGCGCAAGAAAATTACGGAAGAAGTCGCAATGAAAAACGCGAGCAAGGTATCCCGACAATTCTTGGCGGTCGTTTCGTCGTCGTATCTCCGTCCGGTGTTGGCGGCCAGTTCGGTTGAATAATGTATCGCGTTAAAGAATCTCACCGGAAACGTTCAACATTTGTCTTCCAAACAGACGTCTCGACCCGTTTATGAAACTTGAATTGGAATAAAATATTCACACGCGTATCGATAAAACTCAATATTTAAAACTAACTCTTTCTCCTTTCTTTTTTGACTCGCCACAAAACTTTTCCTCGTTTCCTTTTCACACTTGTATCCTCAACTTGACCATGCGCCACGTCTAATTGCGCGATAGCGTATAATATAAACTCTCGATTTCAATTTCTGGCATAAAGAAAAAAATCGTCATTCCCTATAACTCTTAAGGTATTATTCTTAAAAATGTAACATAGATACTAATAGAATTAACCTTTGTGTGTATTTTGATCGGCATTCTTCATAATACTATCTTGAGATATTATTCTTAAAAATTACCAATAGAATTAAGTCCTTTGCCTAATTATAAAAGATTTAATTAGAATATCGCACTTTGGAATTTGTTGGTCGTCATTCTCCATAATTCTAAAGATTATCGTATTTAGATTAATTCTATTATTTTTAAAAATACGACATATAATTTCTAGTAGAATAAATCTTCTAAAAAGATTTAGAATATCACTTTGGAATTTATTGATCGTCATTCTCCATAATAATATCTTAAGACATTGTTCTTAAAAATATAACATAGATACAATTACTAATAGAATTAACCTTTGTCTAATTATAAAAGATTTAATTAGAATATCGCATTTTGGAATTTGTTGGTCGTCATTCTCCATAATAATAATATCTTAAAACATTATTCTTAAAAATATAACATAGATACAATTACTAATAGAATTAACCTTTGTCTAATTAAAAAAGATTTAATTAGAATATCGCACTTTGGAATTTGTTGGTCGTCTATTCTCCATAATAATATCTTAAGACATTATTCTTAAAAATATAGATGCAATTACTAATAGAATTAACCTTTGCCTTTGTAAAAAAAAAAAAGTTTAACCAAAAATATCAGAATTCGTTCGCCTTCGAATTTTTCTCCGGAAAGCGAACGAAAGGAAAGACTGCCTTTTCGATAAATCGCGTATACGACTCTCCCCGCCGATACAATAATCCTCCCCCCGCGAATAACAACACGGGCGATCCATCGACGGGGGCGGTAAAACTCGGGGCCAAATTTGCCCGCTGATAATTAAATTCTATCCGCCAAGTTTGCCGCGGAACAATTGGCATTCTGGCCGGTCGGCCGTGTTCACCACCGGTGGAGGTGGGATTCGGTTGCAAAAAGCCGGGCGCTGATAAGGCGATCCACGGAGCGGCTTGTTACCACGGGAGCCCGTATAATCCTGAGAGACTCGATTAAGGGAAATCGAGCAAACTCGACGTCACGTAGACGTAGAATCTGGCCGCTCTCTCTCTCCCTGTCCATTCCAACGAGACACACAACCGTCGTGAGAGAATCGTCGTGAGAGAATCGAGCTCCACACCCCTCGTATCCGCATCCAGTTACGAGCGCCGCCGAGAACCCCTTATCTCTCCACGTAGATACGTGCCTCGTCGGATTAACGCGTTACGGAAGTTCCGCGCGAGTGCGAGGAGCGAGCGAGCTCGAGAGCCAAGGATTCGGCCGTCGTTGGTCGCACTTCCGCCGCGTGTCCTTCGAAATTCCGCGCGAAACCCGCGCGACCGCTTCACAACGCGTCGTAATTCCAGCCACGCCGACAATCGTCTCGAAATGGATCGGTGGATCGCGCGCTTTACAAGATTCGAGGGGTCTGGTATTCGTACGGTAGGCGTTTCCATGACTTCCGAAAGCAAAGGTGACCAGGGTGGCGATGCCGTTCGATCGCTCTCGCAACTTTCAACACGCGTGAATTTTTGATACGTGTTATTTCGAAGGAAATGGATGTTGAGTTGAGTCTTTATGTTCGTTGCAAAGGTATGCAACGAACAGCTTGTATATTGTATACGTGAGAATTGGGTATAATCGCTGTTTCTGTTTATTTGAAGCGACAGTGAGTGAGTAGAGCAAAGGCATCGGCATTTACTTTATTAAATATATATTATTTGTTGTTACTTTTGTTGTTAAATTATATTTCTATAAATAGATGGCAATATTGTTAATTTAAATATCTGCGTAAAAATTGTAATTTTAAACATTCCTGGATTCACTATGGACGAGTTAGGGAAGCGTGTTAATAAATGAAGCTCAATCGATATCTGGTATTTATTTTACACTCCCCGAAGACAAAGGACTTTATACTTCAAAGGGCTTTCCACGAATACGTTAACATTTTGTAGGTAGAACGTAGTCAAGAAGTACAGAATTATATATATCTTCCCTCAATTTTACCCTCTCCAAAAATCTCTCACGAATATATCGCACTAAATGTTTCATCAACGCTCGAATTCGACAAATTCAATCTCTCGAGTTGTTATTTATCGATTTGCTTCGATCAACTTCAATCTTTCACAATTTATGAACGAAATTTTGAAACTTTGTAACTTTTTTCTTGCCTTAACGACGGAAAAAAAAGTAAAATATACCAAAAATGCTCCTTTCTTTGTTCTTATCACGGAATCAAACGAATTTTCCTTACATATAAACCCTCGAAATACCAACCCTTAAAATAAATAATAACATAACTCTATTGGATGTTGTCTACGGACAAACGAGATTTCCCATCAACCCTAGCAAGCAACGAAGATGTAGATACTCTACATCCCTCCTTCTTTTTGTCAGAGCTGAACGGAGGAGGGGGGAAGGGGACAAAGTTGGCAAGGTGATCCGTGAATTAAGATAACCCGGTTCGGAGTTCGGTAAGGGGTGACGAGTCGAGTTAAGCGGTCGTCCCCAAACTAATCTCCCGTTTCATGGTTCAATGTATGAAGACGGGAATGGACGGCTCCCCCTTACCGCCCTTAGGGGGCCACCCTTAGCCTAGCCCAGTCGAGGCCGATGCTTGCGGCGGAGAGATAATGACCCCTGGGGTACGACGACTGGGGGGGGGGGAGAGGGGGCCGTCGAGTTTAGAAGCCGAATAGTTTTCCTCAAAGTCACGGCGAATTCCCCGGCTATCGTGCATTTTGCAAAGGAGATCGTTCCAGCTCAGAGGGAAATGCTCCTTAATCTTTAACAAAGAAAGTTCTCCCTCCCTCCCTCCCTCCTGCGAGGGAAGAGACGCGCTCCGTTCCAGGAGGGAGCAAGTTTCGGGGAGGATGAAAACCGGAACTGGTTGACATCACCAGCGGTGATGTTTCTTTCTTTCTTTCTCTCTGTAATGGAGAGAAGTGGGACGTTTTTCATAATTAGCGGTCTCTGGTTAAGGAAAGAACTTTTTTTCCCCGCCCCCTCCTCCCCCCGGGCAAAGTTAACATCGGGGAGGGAAGAAAAAAGGTCTGGGGAAAAATCTACCAAAGTATGTTCTGCGTAAATATTACTGGTAAGTAATTCCGGCTTCGATGTTATTTCGAGCACGGGAGATAACCAAGGAGTACTGAGTACACATTTCAGATTGGAAAGAAGGATGTTTGGTCATCCGGAGTTTGAATCGGATTGTATTTGGTATCGTATATTTCGTCGTGGCGACGAATTATCATTGGAAAGAGCGGAATACAAACGGAAGACAGAAAATAAAAACGAATTCAGCCTATTTTCTACGAAGGAATGAGAGATTTATACGCACCAAAAAAAAAAAATATTCCTCGACAATTAAAACTTCCCTTCGAAAATCGCCAATTCTCGATCAATCCAAGAACCTCGAAAGTGCACGTACGAGGAAGAAGAAAAAGGAAGAAAAAGAATCCAGCCGTATCCTCCAACCACACCCCCTCTCTCCCTTTCCCATTCATTTTCGAACTTCTCTTCAAACCGTTCTGAATCATGCAAGAATCTCAAAAGTGCGCGCAAACACGGACGGACAACGGAACAGGGAATGGATAGGAGAAGCGGAGAAGAAGTGGAAAGAAAAGGAAAAGGAAAAGGGAAAAAAAAAAAAAAAAGGGACGGAAAGAGAAACAACGAAAGGGTCGGGTAATCATAAAATCTAACTGGTATCCGTTCGTTTGTTTGGGCGAGTAAGCCTCACGGGTAACTGGATAATATAAGGCAACGAGACACAGAGGAGAGGAGGACTACTATGCAGGCGACGCAGTTTGACTTTGGTCGCGGTGTGCCCGCGCAAATGTGTGCCTAAGTGTGTGTATACACGTAGCAGCCGGCCGGGAAAATCAAGAGGGAAAGGCGACACGGCGGGTGGAAGAGAGAGGGACGGGGGAGGGGGCTACACCAATGTTTGAGTTCCGTCTCGGATGTCGCTTTGCCTGGCTCCTCTGTCGCTCTGTCTTTCGATCCTTCCCTCTCTCTCTCTCTCTCTCTCTCTCTTACTCCAGCGAAAGAGAACTTGACTTTTGACCTTGCCAGGGAAAGTTTAGTCCGACACACGATTCTTTACAAATCCTCCGCTGCAGAACGAAGGAGAGCGAAGGAGCAACACGCGATGTCCCGGACCTTTCCACGTATTCACGTATATCTGCGTCTTGTATTATCGTTTAGCCAGCTTCTCTCGATACTCGATACTCGGAGATGTTTCTGGTTCCTTCGTTTGGCAGCGAAGGAAAATTCCATTTAATATTTAATATTCGGGATAAAATTTGAAAAGTGGAAAGAGAGATACTAATAAGAAATATTAATCAAGGAAATGATTATTCTTCGTTCTTCTTCGATCCAGACTCGTAGATTCGTTCGTCAAGCGGAATTTTATAATCAACGATTCATCCTCCTCCTCTCTACTCTTTATCGACTTTCGAAATTTCTTGAAGTAAGAACTGATTCGACAAAGTATCGAACAAGCGAATATTAATTCCCTCCCTCTGCTCGATTCATCGCGGACAACGTCCTTTATTTTCTCTCTTCGATCGTCGTCCTCGTGAGGCATTTCGAAATTTCGCAATTCACGATCAGGATAGAATCGGTAAACGACGACGAGGATCCGATTACTCTGGTAATTAGCGGGATTAAAGTTTTGCCGGCCAATTTTCGTCGTCCAGTTTATTGACTTAGCGCGTCAAGCGTTGCCGTTTCCGCCTCCGCTAGGAGTAGGTCGCCGCGTTAAAGTGGTGGGTGTCGCTTTAGTTTCGAGTTGAGGACTCGGGTAGGAGGAAACCGCGGCTGGTGGAAGCTGGTCGAAGTCCGGAGAGGCGGCAGGGAGGAAGTAGGCTACGCTCGAGCGTAGGTGACGTTGGGGAGGAGGGACAGGTGACCCCAGCCCCCCTCAACTCGGCGAATCGTATTAGGCGTGGACGTGTTAGCATTTCGGAATTGTACTCGCATTGTGCATCAGTCGTTGCCCTCGCCGGCCAATCCGTTTACCCTAATTCGGTAAACTCGGCACCCGAATTAATCAAACGTTGTCCCCGGAAGGGGATGCGTTCCTCCAAGACGCTCCAAAACTTTCCGCTCGTAATTCCCTTCGATTCTCGTCCTCCTCTTTCCAAAAACTCTTCCAACGCGTTTCTTTCGCGTTGAAATTATATAATCGGGCGAAGGAGAGTTGATTGGAAGGCGGGGTGGATAAACGGCGAGCCGAAATTTGTAATTGTAATCGCGTCTCGCTCGGGGAAGCTTAAGAGAGCGGCTCGACAGATGATCCTGAATCTTCAACCGGATCTTGTCCGCACGAGTCTCCGAGGACGCTTTTATCACGGGCCTTGTCAGTTGGAGTTTCGAGAGAGGCAAATTTAGACGTTGGAATTGGATCAATTTTAGAGAATAGAGATCAAAGATGTGAAAGGGTGACGATGATTTTTGGAAAAGGAGAAGAAAAAAAGGAAGAAAAAAGGAAGAAAGGGAAAAAAACGGAAAGCGGAGAGCGGTATCAGTATTAGTGTTTAATATTTCCTTTAGGAGAGGGCCACGATTCCATTAGCAAAGTTTGGGGAACCGGGCCAAGAGGGACCGACCTGTTCGTTAACGCCCGCTGTTTTATTCATTCGATTAGTTTCGCCGGCACGAGTAAAGGCACGATGTGGGATTTTCCGAGTTGTCGTCCCCTTCTCTACGCGAAACGGAGGTACCCGACTCCCGTTCTCGCCGCTTTCGAATACAATTAATAGCGGATCGGCGCGGCTGGATTCGTACGTACGTACGTACGCCGCCATTGATCCACGAGTGCGTCTCTCAAACTTTTCCATCCCGATATTAATCGCTCGCGCTCCAAAACTTTCCCCCTTTTAAAAACTCAAACTCGAAATCTGACCACGATCTACCACCCTTAAACCTTAACTTAGTTAACGAAATCCTAAAATCCTCGAAAGGCCTTCTTCAAACGATCTCCTTCCAAAATTTCTTCGTCTCGTTTAACCGCGCGAGGGGGAATCGCGCGGCCGATCGTTCAGGATCAGATCGAAATAGCGGCGAGGGGAATGGCAGGGAAGGGATACGCGAAAGAGGGCGAAAGAGAGAGGGGGGAGGTAGGTGAATCGGAACATAAAATATTGCTAACCGCCTCGCGGCCGAATTTAATTCCCCGGGCTGAACTCGGGGAGAACGTCAAGCGGCGGAGGGATTGGCGGGGAGGGGGAGGGTGTTCGCGTGCGAGGAGGGGTAGTGGCGGCCTCGTCGAGATAAATCTTCCTGTCGATGGCTCACCACCGCTCGGATTAGAGTCTACATTTGCACCTACTGCTCCCTCTCTCTCTCTCTCTCTTTTCCAGCCCCTGCACTTTCCTCCCCTCTTCCGACAGCCGATACGAGGGTGGGCGAGGGAGGGAGGGAGGGAGGCCACGTGGACTCTCACCTCTTCGGCCGCTCGGCCGAAAAGACCATCTCATAAATTCACCGCGACTCGTTATAAATTCAACTCTCGCTGGACACGAGCGGCCGAACTGACTGGGGGGAGGAGTGGAGGAACAGCACGAGTGCTAGGACGAGGACGAAGGCGAAGCTGGATTCGCGTGGAGAGATGATCGGCGATGCGTTATTGGGATTGTCGGTGACGAAGGGAGTGGGAAACGGTTCGCAGTCGCAGTCTGCGGGATAGATGCGTTTCTGATATGAACAGGATGCTGCTACAGGGGCCACCGAGGGAGGTGAAATACGATGTCCGCTTTCGTCCGGTTTTGCGATGCGCCGGACGCGTTCAGTTCCGTTTGTGTGTCTTCGGCCCGGAATGGAAAGGAATAATATTTTCACGACAACGATATTTGGAAGCGAGTGATTCCTTTAAATTTCTTTAAGCTCCATCTTGTTGAATCGATTTCATATTTCGCGAGATTTCGTGGCGTATATAGCGAGAGACGCAAGGAGAACGAAGGAGGCGCTCGTTAGCGTTTTGGGGTCGAATAGTCCCGGAATGAAAAGGAATAATATTTTCACGACAACGATATTTGGAAGCGAGTGATTCCTTTAAATTTCTTTAAGCTCGATCTTGTTCGATTTCATATTTCGCGAGATTTCGTGGCGTATATAGCGAGAGACGCAAGGAGAACGAAGGAGGCGTTAGCGAGAGCGTTTTGCGGTCGAATAGAGAGGGTGATTTGCACGTTAATTGAAATTTTAAGGGCATATCCCATACGCGACACGTAACTTATTCCGCAAACTAGCTTTAACCAACTAGCTATCGCACTTACGGTTTACACGTCGCGGTGATACACGTCTTCCTCCCGATTCTCCTCCCCTTCTTTCAACTTAAAGAGCGATACGCGAGCGATGATCCCGTTGAAGAAGACGCGTAAACGAAAGAACCGTCCTCACCCTCCGCAATTCTTCCCTAATCGCGGGAAGAATAATTCCATCTTTTACGATTCGAGGGAGAAACACTCGACTTCGAGCGGAATATAAAAAAAAAAAGAAGATATCCAAGACTCGCGCACAAAGGGAGAGAACGTCTCGAATGGGAAATGCCAGGTCCCAGGCAACGAAATGTCAACGATACCAAAGGCAAAAGTGGAGGATGGGTATCAGGATGGCGTCGCTTCGTGGAGACGTCGCGTTTCGTTTGTCGAATGCCTTGAAACGCGGACCGCCGCTGTGCTGCGTCGTTGAAGAGGGGTGTGTATCCCGGTCACGGCCGGCCCCGTCCTCTTCGTGACTCAAAAATTATTACTCTAGCTGGGACAGGGACAGAGGAGGGACGCGCGCAGCTCGTGGTAGCGGGGCTTTCTCAACTTTATTATTCATGCTACATCTGAGCCGGAGGGGGATCGAAGATTGAAATTATCCTCCGCCCCCCTCCCGTGAAACGTTTTCGCATGCATAAATTAGAACGGGCGGCAGGAGTCGTTTTCTTTTTCCTTTTTGATATTGCGAGAAAAATCTTTTAATAGGGAGAGGCGGCGAAGTGACAAGTGAAAAAGTGGAAAAGTGGGATGGCTCGAGTCGGGCATTGTTCGGGCAAAGGGAAGAGTAAACGGGATGAATTAAGAGGATTAAATAACCTGTTAAAGGACCAACGTTTGCGTTTGTTAACGCGAATTGTTCCGATTCCAGCAAAGCTGGAATCGCCGAGAACCATTTTTTTTATTCCTGTTTCTTCTCTTGATCCAACACCATTATATTTGCCAAATTTTTTCTTTTTTTCTTTTTTTCGAATAACACGTTTCTTCCCGGTGGCGAAAATTAACGGAGGCTTGAAAAGCTATGATTAATTCTGGATTAAAGTATCACGCGAATCGAGAAAATTGATTTCCATTCCCCATTTGTCTATCCTTCGGCCAACGTTGGATACGTTGGCTTTCCTTGGGGCAGGTCGCACGATCGAAATATCGAGTTTGGCGAGAAAAGGCGGCCGGAGGGATAAGAACAAAATAGGTGGTGGTGGGAAGAGGAAGCGAGAGGGGGAGGAAGAAGGATCGAGACCCTAATCCGCGAGATCGAGCCGGTAACGCGATCAAAGCGGCTCCCTTCCGGTCCCTAAACCGATTTCCTTGGATTCGTAGAAACGTAGCACGTGGGGTCGATGGATTTTCCTTCTTCCCTTCTTCTTTTTTCCTCTTTTTCTTTTCTCCCCCCTCTTCCGATCGCAGACCAAAGTCCCTTCTTCCCACCACCACCACGTCCTCTCCCTTCGTTTCATATCAATTACTTTACTATCTGGCCTTGGTGATATATGTAACAGAATAAAGATAACAATCGCCCCCTTAAATTGTCCTCTGCCGTTGGAGGGGGAAGGGGGAGGGAGAGGCGTACATTCTCGATAATAAATCTGCCCCGGT
Organism: Apis laboriosa; assembly: GCF_014066325.1. Taxonomy (NCBI): domain Eukaryota; kingdom Metazoa; phylum Arthropoda; class Insecta; order Hymenoptera; family Apidae; genus Apis; species Apis laboriosa. Next base: position 831,270 of record NW_025221207.1, on the reverse strand, counting down.
TATCGGATTTCGTTACATTTATTGATAATTGTTTCGTTTTGTTCCCGGCTAATCGATATAATTTACGCGGATTCATTAAATCCTCCCCTTCCCTCCCTCACTCCTGAAGAACGGTTTTTGAATGTTCGCGCGAAACGAACGAATCTATGGGGGCCGTAAATCGTCGAGGTGGAGAGATATATTTCGAAAGATATATCTGCGGTTTTATCCCTTCCGCGTTGTTCCGCGCGATGATTAAATAACCATCTTTAATGATCTTTTTTTTTTCGTATCTTTGTATCTTTTTCATTAAAGATGGATATAGAATGGAAAAAAAAATTGTTTTCTTCTCGCCTCTAATAAGAAATAAGAAAACCTTAGGCGATTAAACAATCATTCTCCGAACATTTTCGTATGTTGTATCTTTTTCATAAAGATGATAGAAAGTTAATAGAAAAAAAAAAAAAGAAAGAAAGAAAACCGTTCTCCTCTCTAGAAGAAAAAAATTTGTGAAAATCTGTGATACTTGAAAAGTCTCTCGCAAGTCTTGGTGTATAGAGACGGTGTATATTCTCACCTCATAAATTACTTTTCTTTTTCTTCCTTTTCGGAGAGCTCGAAATAGAATTATCCAACTATTGGATGAAAAATGATGCGCCGACCATCTAATCGGGTTTTCCAAGTTTCAACGAGAGGGATTTTCATCCCCAGATGGCGGCCTGTTTTCAAGTTATTTTAACTTGGTCGAGTTTAACAACCGCGAAACTCTTCCCTCTTTTTTTCTCCCCTCCCCTCCCTCCCTCTTTTTTTCGTTCAGGGTTGCTCAAAGACCGCGAGCGAGCGCAAACAAAAACGATGGCCGGAAGTTATGGCGCGTTTAGATCAAAGAGCGGGCAAGTTTTCAAATTTAGGATCGACCGGCTATGGAAAGCTGTGTGGAAAGGAGAAGGGTGAAGGGTGAAGGGAGAGGGGAGGGCAAGGGTTCGCGAGAGTTCATCCGGGAGGATATGTATTTAGCCGTCTATGTGACGTTTCCGCTGGTGGTGGTCGAAATCAGAAATTTCGCGATACCAGATGTCGAAGGTCTCACGTCTCTTTTGTAGCTACGACCCTTCCCCCTTCCCCGTTCAACGTCGAATCGCTTTTGTCAGGTTTTACCGGGGAATCTTCCCGATGTTTGGATACATTGCGATTCACAACCGTTCCCGCTTTCGAGAGGATACTTTCAAAAATCGTTTATAAAAACTATTCACGGACGATTATTATATTCGTTCGCCATACCATATATAATATGGCCATAGAAATGAATATACGTGTCGTCTTTATTTAATTTATCAAAAGTGATTCGTTATTAGATTAGGTGAAAAGGTGAAAGGATTTAAAGTTTACTATTTTATTAGGAGTAAATTTTTGCACGAAGGTATCATCACGATTTCGATCTGATTTCTTTCGTTCAAGATTTTGTTTAATTTCACACTGAACGTGAAATTAAATACATTTTTTCTTTTCGATTGATGTTCATTCGAAGATCAGTTTCATCTCGAATCAAGATTGAATAAAAATTCGTTTAACCGATTTAATAGTTTTATCGATCTGATCATCGCGTATTATCAGCCTATTATCCGCAACAAACTTGATTAAAATTAACGCGACTTAACTTAAATTGTTTCGAAGAAACGTTTAAGTAATAAACTAAAAAATAATTACCTACGTAATTACAATTATGATTTTTTTTTACGTATATATATTTGCATATAAGTATAAAAAATGGATGAAATTCAAAAGGAATTGAAATTTGTTCGTTCGCCGATAAATGCGAAAAAAAAAAAAAAGAACGAATAAAAAAACGAACGCCTCATTGTATAAAAATAGATACCAATCATACAAAAAAAATTGAAAGTCGGCGAGAATCGGCGTAGTATAGCAATCAAAGAGGCGGTGCACATCGAAGCGCAATCGAGCAGCGTTATTAACGTCGACAGATCAAACAGAGGGATGACAAACAATTTTACCCTGCCTCGCATCTGCTCCGATTTCATCGGGTATCGATGCGTCGATGATTGCCTTCACGATATTATAATTTTCATTACCTTCCGCGCTGCTACAAAAGACATTATTAAAACCATTAACCTACGCGCCATACTTATAAAATGCATGTCCAAATGCGCTTGCTCGCGCCATCTCTGTATCTTTATATCTGCGCGCATTATATTCAAGCTACGTTCGAAAAGTTTTTGAACACTTTTATCGTACGTTTGTCCGTTTCAAAGCGTAAGGGAATTTATAAACAGACCGATAATACACCGTTGAAATTCGTTTTTGTTCAGACGAACCATTTCGACACGACAAAGTTTATCTAATTTAAATTGTAACCCGATAAATTTCCATCGACATTTTTCCATACCAATTTTTCTTTCGACCGGTGGAATTCGAAGGTGTTGCCGAATTCACGTATTAACACTTTGTACGTAATACGTATGGTAAAGAATTTGGCGAATTTCAATTGCTCATTAACTAACGAGTATTTACGCGAAATAAAATTTTTATACCATTAAACAAATAAAGTTTGGATAGAAACTTGTATCGTTCTTCGATCGTAAGATGCGATATTTTTGTATTAAACTTTTCACGTCTAGGATTTTAGAATTTCTACAATCTTCTTTCGAAATAAATTTTCCGAAAATATTTAAAAAAATACACCAAAATATAATACGTTGTTAATATAGAAGAAACATTTCGAAGAAAACAAAGATTCGTTAAATAACTCGATTCCTTAAATAATCTCTTTAACTGGGACACCTTTCGTTTCTTTCTCGAATCGATTTTTCCTACAAATATAATATCAACACCCTAGTTACGCGCAGTTATTAATACTTACAATTTAAACGAACTTTAAACGAACAAGCCTCATACCTTCGAAGGTATTCCATTAAATACACGCGGATACAGGGGCAGCGTGTATGTACAGGCGGATATACCGCAGCCGATTCCTCCTCGATCGAACACGCGTTAACCAGCGCCCCCTATGCGGGCCCCACGTTTCGTAAAGCGGGGTTATGTTTAACGGGCAGATAAGCATTTACAGGCCAATCATTCGGCTCTATCATCGATTTATCGGTGGAACGGCCGACGAAGTAAATTAAAAGGGCAGGTGCGCCGATTATTAACGCCCGCATACACGCCAATCGTGCCGACACCGCTTCAACTCCTCTTGGTGTAGCAGCGTTTTCGATCGCGCCGCCACCCACCTCCTCCTTCCCCCTCCTCCCTCTCCCTCTCTCTCATCATTAATATCAATCATCGTCATCGGCATTCCACCGCTTTTCCCGCGCGATAGCCACGATGATCGATCGGCCGGCCTCGATACTGTATTGTCGTAGACAAGCTGGAAATAAACGTCGATCTCTCGGCGGCACGTTCCTCTAAATTCCCTCTAAACTCTTTCGAAAACAAATTTACGAGGTAAAAGTATCACCGTATTTGTCGTACGCAAATTCAAATTTGGGTATCTCCGTTCGAGCACACTGTTAACGTATTGACGCGTAGTAGTAGTAGTAGTAGTAATAGTAAATTTGAAACTAATAAAGATTTAAAATTCATTTTATGAATTCGATGGGAAGTTTGACGGGATGTTTCAATGTTTCGAATTTCGAAATCATCGAATCGAATCGTTGACGAATTCTTACCACACTCGATTATTTTGCGAGGCAACGTTGCGAAGAGAAATTTGGCGGATTTTTATTTAATTATCACGGTGAAACAGTTTCGAATCCTTTTTACATCGATGTATTAACGCTCCGCATATACAAATCCCCCGAACCGATAAAGTGTTTATTTTCATCTGCCCTGTCGATCTATCCTCTGTTAATGGATATACACGAGGATATACGCGGGATAAATCACTCGATTCTATTCGAGGTTTACGAAATCGAAGGTGGACGATGACGATGCGACAGTGAATACGGCCTCGAGCCGCGTATTTCACGCGGATTCTCTCGTCGCGCGGCAAACCAATACGTCACGCGGATCGTCGCCGAACGAATGGCATTTTTTTTTGGACTCCCTATCTATGGGCCGTCTCTAAAACGTTTCGTTGGGATTTCACCGGGCGAGTTTATTTCTGCTGTTTCCCTTTATTTATTTCTTTCTCCCTTTTTTCTCTTTTTTTTTTTTTTTTTTTTTTTTTAATTTTTTACCTTCTTTTTTCGACAAACGGATAAATTTGTTTGTCGGAGGGGAAGTTAAGAATAAATGATAATCGTTTCCTTTACGTAGTTACGTTTTTTCAAAATGTATCACGAATTATTTTGCTCATCCAGACGAACGCAAAATCATTTCCACGGACGATTAATCGTTCCCTTTGCAAATTATTATATTCGCTCTTGAAAATGAACGTATGAATTCGGCTCGATAACCGCATTCCCTCCGATATTTTTTTTAAAACGTGTTATCGACCCTTACCCTTTTCACATTCACCCTTAATACGTTTCCTATATAAAACGCTATATTCACCCTTCGATCATCAGCCTTCTTTCACGCTCGTATTTTCCAAAATATAATTCTCTCGTCGAAAATCCTCTCCCCTCTCCTCCCTCTCTCTCTGTAAATAAAAAAGAAGGAAAAAAGAAAAACCGTATCTCGGGGCACGTCGAACAGGAAAACAGACAAGATTTTCGTAATTGGCCGACGAAGGTAATCCAGGAGTGAAGCCGTGGAAAGGAGAGAGAGAGAGAGAGAGACATGGTCTCACAACATCAACTGGCAGGCAATTTTATTTCAATAAACTGGCCGATGCGGTGAAATTGAAATGACCGAGCGAGAGAGCAGGTGAGAGGAGAGGGGACGGAGGAAAAGGAAGAAAGAAAGAAAGAAAGAAAGAAAGAGAGAGAGAGAGGGAAAGAGGAAGGAAGGAAGGAAGGAAGGAAGGTAGCGTAATTTCCGCGGCAAACTAGACGAGGATGGCCGCGTTTCGTTGCGGTCGTACTGTAAACCTCTGGCATTTTTCATGGAAATTGCCGAGCAATTTCCGCGCTGTCCTACCCCTGAGGGAGAGGGAGAGGTAAGAATAGTCTGGAAGAGAAAGAAAATGGAGAGAGCCGAGAGTCGAAGAAAGAAATAAGAAAGAAAGGGGAGGCTCTCTCGAAGAAGAAGAAGAAGAAGAAAAAGAAGAAGAGGAAGAAGAGAAGCGAGTCTCTCGGATGTCTCTACGACCTACTGGGCCTTTATTAACGGCAATTCGCGTTAAACTATGTTTGGCTTGCGGCAATGCCGCGCCCAGAGAACCCAAAGAACGATTATCCATCGTTCTGGAATCGGACCACCTTCCCCTTTTCCAACCTTTGCTTTTTGGCCAAGAGTCGCGGTTTTCGATTATCGTGTATACCTACACTCGATCTTAGCCGTCTCGACTTATCGACGACTATCGAGAAAATAATTAACCTGCACCTTTCCGAACAGTGAAGATTTTCAGGTGTGATGATGAAGTGTTTCAGATTTCTAGAAATGGAACAGACTCTTTTAAATGGTGTTTGACGATAATTTGAATAGATAATTTTTATTTCGAAAGGGAGAGAGAATTATCGAGGAAAGTGTGGCAATTCATCGAGTTGATCGATTAAAAGTCGCGCAAAGAGGATTTTGTACGAATAATCGGTTAATTCTCGCGCAAAGATGATACGGTAACGAGGGAGCATCGTATAGGACGACAACGTGATTAATTCACGCGGAGAGGAGAGAGAGAGAGAGAGAAAAAAAAAAAAAGAAAGAAAATGTTTATATTTTATACGAACGGTATAACGAATTGACTAATTGGTTTTACCGACGACGACGAGTCTCGTTTTCAACGAGATTATTCCGTGTTTATTCAGAGTTTAATGTAATTCCTCTGCCACTGGATTTCCAGGCTTCGTTAAGTGTACCTCTCGGAAAACCTCTCTCGTTCAACGACGACGCGAATATTATATCCGTCTAATATCGCCATTCAAATTTCTTTTAAATTTTCCAAACTGCTTCTCTTTCCCGCGTCTTACTCTCCGACCAATAATTTCTCTAGGAATTATTACGCACAGAGGGTCGAAATGACCGAGTTTCCCTTCCAAGCGTGATCCGTTGGCCCCTACTCGAGCCGTTCAAAAGAATCCTGTCGATCGTCGTAATCGGCCGAGCTGTGCCTCCATTGTGCTATCCCAGTTTCAACGAGTTTCCAGGAAGATTGACCTTTTTTTTCTTTTTTTTTTTTCGAGTCGAGTGGCCCTCTCCCATCGGCAATTATTCTTTCAACTCGCGTTGCAGCCAAGAATATACATTGGTTAATCGCGAAACTTACGAGCCGAGGCGAGGAGATTCTGGCAAGGATACAGTTGGAAGATGAATTCTCTTCTCTTCGTACAATTGATACGCGTTGTTGGTTCTTGAAAAAAAAAAAAAAAAAAAAAAAAAAAAAAAAAAAAAAAGTTGTAAATTTCCACAACAAGTTCGTTTATTTCGAACGCTTGTTATCCGCGTTCGAAGGAGTGTAAACGGATCTCGTGATCCACGGTTATTTGTACTAATGTTTGGGGAAAGTTTGGAGTAAGAAGGGTTATAATGGAATTCTTAATAGGTAATCTCGAGATCGATTATACACCGATGTTTGAGTTTGGACACGTAACGGTTTCAAAGTTTCGATCAAACTGAGGGATGGAGAAAAATTATAACGATTGAGGATAAAGTTGGTCCAATTGGTAATTTAGTATCCATCAAGAATAACTAGCGGCGAATGAATACGAATAAATGTTGTTCGAGCATTTTGATCGATGATTCGGATTGGTGATGCAGCAAAATTTAATAATTCGAACTTACTTCGAGTAACTTCGATATTGTTCAAAATATAATTGCAAATGATTCTGATGCCAAACGGTGATCAATATTATAATAATTACGAACAAAGAGTTAATTTTCCAAGATAACGTAGGCCATCTAACAATACACCAATTCCTTTCTACTCGATATGAATTCGAAAGATTTGAATCGAAATCTCGTAATTATAACAAAAATATAACAAAAACAAATTCCCTAAAAAATAAATCGCAACGTGTCCACTACATCCCTCGCTTCTTCGAGATTTTCACCATTTCGAAATTTTCGAAAGCCCACGATTCGAAAGGCCACTCGTTTAATTCGTTAAAAAAAAAAAAAGAAAAAAATAAAACACATTATTTATCACGAAAATTGTGCGTGGACACGGAGGGAAGGGATGAAAAGGAATGGAACGGGAGAAAAGAAAAGTAGATAGATAGATAAATAAATAAATAAATAAATAAATAAACGCGTAACACGGTCGTACGTTAGTGCAGTGATAATTTCGCAACTTGTAATGCTCTTTGGGCTTGAAACTGTTGAAATTATGGCGGTGGCCGCGCTAACTTCGCGTTACGTCAAAAGTTCCAACGCCCGTTTAACATACGTCCCGCGCTATTTATGATCCGACGTATATTTCCGCTTTGTAATTGTCCCTTGAACCTTAAACGAGCGAGATTCATCCTCGCGCCACGTGATAGTGATAACGACTTCCGAATTTTCCAACCGTCTCGCCACTCTCCTCTCGCCTCGATCCCACTTTACATGTACAATATCCGCGCACGCTGCCACTTCACAAGAAACCGTATCGCGCGAAAGAACGATGTAAGAAGGCCTTGCGCGTAGAATTTCTTTTTTAAAAGGGGAAGGAAAGTAAGAAAAAGATAATGCGAACAAGATAATTCGAAACATTGCGGGGATTGCGGGAATAATTTAATAAGGGTATCGGTTACGGAATAGAAGATTAAACGTGTAAAAATAATGTTCGGACGGATCGAACCTCTTAAAAGTTTGTAATCGATGTCTGAAAAGTTTCTCGAGCTATGTACATTTAATACGATAACGAGCGGCTTGTAATACGTAAAAATATAACGGATATAAGTGGAGCTAATCTTACCTCATAAATATCAGAATTTTAATTTTAGTTTCGACCGATTTCACGATTCCGTGTCCTTCGTTTTAAATCGTTTCGAAATATTTCGAAAGGAAGCTGGTGGTTATTATTATTAATTGGAACGTCAATGGCTTGGAATCGTTTAGGCGTCAGAAATTAATATCACGGGAAATCAGGGGAAAAAAGGAGAATAAAGATCGTCGTCGAATTACAATGTTCGATGAGGGGTGCAGCTGGGGCAGGCAATCTTTCTGTAATCGCCAACCAACCCCTCCCCTCGCCACTCTCGCCACTTCCTTCATCAACTGTTTCCGACTGTTGCACATCTTGGTGAAAATCGTGCATTTTCTAATTCTGAAAGGCAAGCTTGGCCTCCCTCTCTTCCCTCCCCCCCCCCCCCCCCGGGAGGGGAAGCTTATCTTCGAAGCTTTTAATTTCGAGCGGCCGAGCTCTTTACAGCTACGAGAGGTATAATTATCCGCAAGAAGGCGAAGGGGGGTGTAGCATTGAATATTTTAACTCGTGCTCCACTCTCTTTCCTTTCCTCCTTCTCTTTCTTCTCCCAGTTGCGTTTGTTCTTGTTGTCTCCTTCCAGTTCGCTCATACCCCTCCTTTATATTTTCGTCCTTTTCGTTCTTATCGACGGTAAGAAGAAAAAGAAAGGTAAGAAAATGTAGTAAATATAAATGCGTAAAATTATCGATACACGTGGAGCTAGAGATACAAAGCTGGATACATAAAAGTTTTAGTTTCGATTTATTCAAGTCGAGTTACTTAAGATTTTTTTCCATTTAATTTAACGCAAATTTAACGTATTTCGCCACGATTCTCGACAATAATTCCTTCAGATGATAAGGAATCGATGAATTATCTTGCAATTTCTTTTAATTTGCTAAATAATCTCAATCGTCAAAATTTTTCCTATCCCGTCTTTTTTATATTTACCACCGAAATCCACCACATTCAAAAGTACCCGAACACGAACACATTTTTTTACACGAATGAAACGAATATCCCAAGACCGCATTTCGAAAAGAAAAAGGAAAGAAAAGAAAAAAGACAGAAAGGGTAAGGTAAAAGACGATTCGAGTCAAGCGACCAGCAGAGGCGAGAGATTAGCGCACCGGAGTTACCATCCGGTATTTTGCAGTCAGATTTACATAAGTTCCTCTCCCTTTGCACCCCTGCCTCCTTTTCCATCTCTTCCATCCTTTTAATCGCCCCCTCCACGCTCCTCCTCCTCCTCCTCCTCCTCCTCGCGCTCCTCCATTTTTCAGGCGCGCGCGTACGCCTCGCAAACCGTTAATTATCTGCCATTTGATAATCCTCCGGTTCGCCACCGCGCCATTTTATACACACCGTCCCTCATTTGCCACGATAATAATTTCGGATTCACTTCGCTCTCCTTTCCCCCTCCAATCCTTTTTTATTTCATTTTTATTCTTTCTCTCTCCTTTCTCATCGACAAAATCCGATCCTTTCCCGCGTGGAATCATCGTGTTGCGAGCAATGGACGAGAAAAAAAAATGAAGAAAGAAAGAAAGGAAGGAAGGAAGGAAGGAAGGAAGCGTTTTCTTCTTGGACGAGATGGAGTCAGTTGGTAAGGGACTCTGGACGTTTGGACGCGGAGCACGTATGGAGGCCGTGTTTCAAGAAGTAAAAACCGGAGATCGGAGTCTCTTCCCTTCCTGGTTACGTTTCTCGCCACGACCAATTTCCCGCAGCCGGTGTACGAGGAGAACGAGGCATAAATCGTTGATAAATCATCGGGAAAGAATGGGCCTGTAATTACGGCCTTATTAATCGCTCGCCAGTTATGCCGTGCAGTTTCCTTTTTCCTTTCCTCGTCTTTCCTTTCCTCGCGCAACGGCCAGTTCAAGCGTCCGCCATCTGTTTCTATTAATGCGTATCTGCTTAAAAGTTTCTCAGAGAATTCTTTTTAACTTGGCTTCTCGTTTACATCAGATAGTTGGCTAATTTTACGGCTGGTTGCTTTAGATTTAACAAAAAAAGAAAAACCCGTATAATATATGGATCATGATGAACAAAATCTTCCATAAACGAGAGAAACATCTTTCTTTATTAACATTAGTTTAATAATTGATCGAATTCTTTCGAAATAAAAGTTAGAGAAGTAACTTATTAATTTCGAATAAATGTAATTTGTACTTTCAAGAAGAAAGATATTAATTACTTCTTTAAGTATAAGAATAATGGATATTCGAATTTATCAGACGAGAGAAAATCGATATTAGAGAACTTATTTATTTTGAATATAAACGTTGTAATTTTGTTCTTTCAAGAATAATATAAATATATATTTCTTACCTTTTCTTGTTCCATGTACGGTTCCAGGATGTCTCGAGGACAGACGGGTTGGTCGGACGAGCCGTGCGCGTCGTCGAGCGGCGGTCGAAGCGGGCGACAATCCGCGGGGCCATCGGCGAGGACGACGCCTCCAATCTTCGAGGACCGGTCTTCCGCCACCTCGATCTGTAAAGGTGGATTCAGATTAGGCGTTTACGGTTGGAGGAAAAAGTGTTTGTACTCTCTGGTGCTCGCCCTGATGCTGATCGTGATCCTGAACCTGGCGCTCACCGTGTGGCTGCTCAAAGTCATGGGATTCAGTACGGTGAGTCGTGTAATTTGTCCCGCTGAAGAATTTTCGTTCTCTCGTTTCGTTATTCTTCTTCGATTCAAATGCGTAATACGATGTAATGTAATACAATGTAAAGGACGAATGTAAGAAAGATTATATATAAGATAATTGTCGGCGATATATATTCTTTGATCGAGGCTTCGTTTATGCGAGTGCACGAAAAAAGTGGGACGATCCGGATCTCGGTTAAATTAATATCACGAGAAAGGAGAGGATATAAGGATTAATTATGATATCGTTAATTCATAAGACCTCTCGAAAGTTTGATATTTCTGTACATTATAAGATTATACATTCTTTAGATTTTAACCAGGTCGGAGTACCTAGTTTGAACAACGTCTATTAATTATCACTACTTTTACATGCAAATCATGAATAATCTTTCCAAATTAATCCACAAGATCTCCCTTAAAAGCTCCAAGTCTTCGTCCCATAATTACACGTCGTTTGGATCGCAAGTAGGTCAAAATGACGATATTAAATAACTTTAATACCTCGTTCCAACCCGGAAACAAGGTCATCGTGTTTACACAAAGACGTCCCCCATTTCCCTAAATCACGCACCGCTAATAACCACATCCTTGCGAAATCCTTTAAATTCCACGCAAAGAAAAATTAACGTAAATTAACTTCAGAATCATACACGTTCTTTTTCCTTTTTCTTTCTTTTTTTTTTTTTTCATTTCTTTGCGAAACACAGACGCTCTCTGCGATTCGAATCCACGACTTTCAAGCGTCATCGCGTTATTTCGATCGAAACGAAAGAAACGAGAGGAACGAAAGCTGGCTCGTCGTGTCGACGACCACCGAATGGAACGAATCTTCTTTCGATACGTAATTATTGGCAACTATTATCGCCGAGAATCCGCGGCTTTTATCCGATAACGAGTCTCGATTCAAACATCTTACGTTCTCTCTCTCTCTCTCTCTCTCTTCGTTCCTTGCGTAATCTAATCGATGCAAATACGATTTCTGTATTGTGATCGAAGATTGTCGCTTGTTAGCAACAGTAATAAGATATCGTATCGCGATGAACGGGTTGAAGCGATTAGACCGTCGAGTGGAGAACGGGGGTTTGCTCCAAAAAGGGGAGGGGGGATATAGGGCGTGATGGAGAGGCTGAGAGATTTTAATATCGTCCGATGGTTTTTGAATGGAGTGATATATTGTTGACTCGAGCCCGTTATGGCTGATAAGAAGACGAATCGAATCATCTGTCATGTCGGACGTTTATCAAGCTCGAGATAGTTTGAGCTCTGCTCTGTGTGTTGTATATGTATATATGTGTGTGTGTGTGTGTTTATAGAAAACGAACAGAGAGATTATTCTTCGATCTTCGTTCTCTAACTACGCGCTTATTCCACCTCATCTGTCCTGAAATATTTAGTTACATTAATTAAAATTAGTTTTCTTTTTTTTTAATATGAATAGTTTCGATCGCTTTGCTGTGCGAAACGAGACAAGTATTTAATTATAATAATATTCGAGTAACGCGTAATTTAAGTAAGTAATTCTAAATTAAAACGAAGTTAAAACGAATAATAAATATTAATTTTAATTACCGTAATATTAAATGTAACGTTTATATTACAGATTTTAAATATACGTTAATTAAATATACTGCCACGAACACTGCAATGTCTCTTTCAGCGAGAAAATTTAAAATCTTAGCTTTCTGAACTGTGAATAATATTTAAACAAGATCTTATCACCCAAAATAAATTACAACTTAATTTAATCAATTTTTTCAATTTAGTACCTAACTCCTCCTATTCGATCTTGGATCATTTGGAGCGTAGTAGCGTACGTCTGATCACTCACGTCCGGATCTACTGCCACGAGCACGCGACCAACGTCTCTTTCACCTGTCGACCCCGTGCGATCAATCGCGCGTGTACGCGCAATCATCGATCAGATATCTCTTAAAAACAAGGCTCCAGTTTTGTCCCCAAAACTTGCGGGGGAAGGGAGGAGACCACGCACTACATCACGCCCATAATAAAATCAATTCACGTCACGTCGTTGGAAATTAGTTTCACGCGAGTTCCTCCGCTCGAACAACAGAGGCCTGCCGGCGCGCCATCTCTATACACAACCATCTATATATATGTATATGTAAATATATATATATACGTATACACAGATAAGATCGACACGCGCGAAACGAAGCGAGGAAGAGGGGCAATCTGGTTTAATATAATTCCACGGTAATTGCCGGAATCGTTGCATCGTGTTGATCGCCGTTTGCGCTTGGCACTTCTTTATGCGGCCCCTGTTAATTCACAGGTTTATAATTAACCGGAGCCCCTTGAAGCGGCCGCCGAACGAGGGGTGGCTCGTTACGGGGCGCGGCCTTGATAACAACCCCGTCGAAACGAGATCGTTAGAAAAAGCTCCCCCCTCCCCTCCCCGGTTGCTTGTTCCGGTTGTTTCATTAACGTTATTGCCCAAATCCGACGCGCGGTCGAACCGCGATATTTAATGGCATCGAGTGTATCTGTATGCCCAACCTACGTTTACGATATAGGCCTATCTATTTTTAATTCGTCGGGATTTCGTTTCATAAAGTCAGAAATTTTTGATCTTGAATCTTCGCCAAAAAATATTCGAGAATAGTTTAATTCTTTTTTTTTTNTGAACATATTAGCACGCAAAACAAAGAGACGCTGTTTCCTTTTGGGAAGAAAGATCCAAATACAAATTCACGGAATTTGTATTTTATTTGTATTACATCACAGATTTCGAAAAAAAAAAAAATACTGCACTTATTGCACGATCTCAAATGTTTCCTTTTGGGAAGATTCAAGATAGATCCAAGTACAAATTCACGGAATATTACACCACAGCTTTCGAAAAAAAAAAAATATTGCACTTATTGCACGATCTCAAATGTTTCTTTTTAGGAAGATTCAAGATAGATCCAAATACAAATTCACGGAATATTATACTATAGGTTTCGAAAAAAAAAATATACTTATTGCACGATCTCAAATGTTTCCTTTTGGGAAAATTCAAGATAGATTCAGATACAAATTCACGGAATATTACACCACAGGTTTCGAAAAAAAAAAAATACTGCACTTATTGCACGATCTCAAATGTTTCTTTTTAGGAAGATTCAAGATAGATCCAAATACAAATTCACGGAATATTATACTATAGGTTTCTAAAAAAAAAAAATATACTTATTGCACGATCTCAAATGTTTCCTTTTGGGAAAATTCAAGATAGATTCAGATACAAATTCACGGAATATTACACCACAGGTTTCGAAAAAAAAAAAATACTGCACTTATTGCACGATCTCAAATGTTTCTTTTTAGGAAGATTCAAAATAGATCCAAATACAAATTCACGGAATATTATACTATAGGTTTCGAAAAAAAAAAAAATATACTTAAAAAATATACTGCACGATCTCAAATGTTTCCTTTTGGGAAAATTTAAGATTGATTCAGATACAAATTCACGAAATTCATATCACACCACAGTTTTTGAAAAAAAAAAAAATACTGCACTTATTGCACGATCTCAAATGTTTCCTTTTGGGAAAATTCAAGATAGATCCAGATACAAATTCACGAAATTCATATTATACCACAGCTTTTAAAAAAAAAAGGGAATATAGTGCACTTGCTACACGATCTCAAATACATCGTAAGGGTGTTAATTAACTATATTAGCATGCAAAGCAAAGAGACGCTGTTTCCTTTTGGAAAGATTCAAGATAGATCCAGATACAAATTCACGAAATTCATATCACACCACAGTTTTTGAAAAAAAAGGGAATATAGTGCACTTGCTACACGATCTCAAATACATCGTAAGGGTGTTAACTAATCATATTAAAGGTAAAGCAAAGAGATGCTATTTCCTTTTGGAAAGATTCAAGATAGATCCAGATACAAATTCACGAAATTTATATCACACCACAGCTTTCAAAAAGAAAGGAATACAGTGCGCTTATTGCATGATCTCAAATACATCGTAAGAGTGTTAACTAACCGAGTACCTGTACACTCGCACGGCATTATGCTATATAATAACTATACTATATTTCGATCGAGCATCGTCATGGTTTATTTATCACGTGTCAACAGTGCAGCAAATGCTGCGAGCCACTAGCTCGACATAGGGCGTGATTAATGGTTAGACCATCGGGGCCCGAATTTATATCTATTCGATTGAAATCAAAGCTAGACCACGAATGAACGATCCGATACGAACGAGCCATTGGAATCGAAAGATCGAAGGATACTTTTACCAGTACTTAGAATCCATCGGCAAGCCAGACTGGCGGCTGGGGTAAGACACCCCTCCATCCACCTCCTGAACACTGTCGATTAAGGTAAAGACGATGGAGAAATCCCTTTCTATATCCCCCTTTCTTTCGAGTGCGCTGCACCAACCAACCCCTAACCTACCCCTCGCCTATATATATATATATATCCGCCATTATCGAATTTATTTGAAATCGAAAGGGGCTGCCGCGATCAGGCGCAACGATCCCTCGATAGGGGCTAAACTCGCTGGAAATTGAGTATCAATCCGTAAGTAAGGAGTGTTCGAGGAAGCGGGGGATATCCCGTGGGAAATGTAAGGCCTCCGCCACTTCTTTCCCACCTTCGTTCTTTTCCTTCCATCTCTTCCACTCTTCGCACCGATTTCTTCGCTCCCACGTTTCTATCCCATGCGTCGTACTCTCTCTCTCTCTCTCTCTCTCTCCCCCACTTTCGTTCAACTCTCGCCTCGTCTCGCTTCGGCTACGTACCCCCTCGCTCTTCTCGCGGAAACGGAAGTGTTCTTTGCCACCTCGGTGATGCCGTTTCCCCGAACGATCCTCCTTGACGCGACGTGAGTAATGCGTGTCGCTTCCCTGTTCGCGGGTCGTAAATAAAGCGGACACGCGGGATCACCGTTATTGCGGGAAGAGAAATCGTTCGTTCAGGAAGGCAAGAAGGCTTGGTTCGTTCTTTTTTTAATGAGGCAGACACTTGAAAACGCGGGGATATTGGTTTGTCGTTGATCGGATGTGGGAAAGTTTTTTGGAAATATTTAGAACAAAATTGGACGAAATTTTAGATATAGGTTGATCTATGTATAATTATTTTTAATAAGTTCAATCATAAGTGAGATTGATCTGGAATCTGTCGTTGATCGAGAGAATTTTTGGAAATTTTTGAAGAATGAATAGGACGAAATCTATTTAAAGATTAATCTATAATTTTAATTAATTATTGTTTTCTTCAATAAGCTCAATCATAAATAAGAGATCTGGTTTGTCGTTGATCAAATTCGAGGTAATTTTTGGAAATATTTAAAATAAAAATCAGATATTTAAAGATTGATCTGTGACTAATTATGAATATTTTTAATAAACTCAATCATAAGTGAGAGATCTGGTTTGTCGTTGATGAGAAGAATTTTTGGAAATTTTTAAGCAATTGAAGAATAGGATGAATGGAGTCACAGATAGATATATCATTTTACTAGTTACGAGTATTGTTCCTTAATAAACTCGCAGGAGATTATATTTGTCATCGATCAGATGCGGATTAATTTTTTTTAAAATGATAGATGGTCGAAGAATTTTTTGAAATTTTTTAAATAATTAGAGAAGAGGATGGAATTGGAGACAGATATTGCGTTTAAAGATCGTTTTTTATAGATGATTATGCTACGGCAAACTATCGATTACCCGTAAACTTGGTATTTTCATCGAGGATCAGAGATGAGGAACGTTCTGGCTGCAAATAAAATTACTTTATTGATGGATAGCGCCATAAACCGGGATTCTTGAGCAGCCATACACCGCATTTGCCTAAGGTTCCTTAAGGCGGCATCTTAAATTCATTCCCTAGAGTTGCTCGATATTTCATAAATGAACGTATTACGCTTGACGGTATCGCCAATAAAAGTATCCTCCCTTCTACCCTACCTAACATATAAACGATTGCTCGCGTTACATACATACATATATACATACATATATATATATAATTTTTAAAATCTTTCGATATTAATTTTCTCTACCGAAAAAAAAAATCTCAAAACAAAATCCTTCCTAGAGGAAACTACGTATCGATCATATAACAATTTCACAATCTTTCCTATCCACTCCTTTCCTATCCTCCCAGATATCAATTCTTTCCCTCTGAAAAACAAAAGAAAGAAAGAAAAAAAAAAAAAATTCGAAATCGTCGAGCAAAGATCGACCGTGCAATTCTAATTCATAAACAATCTCTCGATAAAAAACATTCGACTCGCGGAAGAAAGAAGGCGGGAACGATAAAATGCAAACGGTGTCATCCTCGAAGCGTGAAATGGAACGACCCGTGTTCACGAAAGCGAGTCCGTTTATAAAAATCGCGTCGTTATCGGGCGACAGTGGGAAACGATGGCGGATCGCCGTAGTCTGCCGGATCTGAAATTTCTCGAGACGCTCTTGCTCGCTTCATATCCATCGTGGAAAATTCTTTGGCCCCCCGCGTCCCGCCCACCGAGGCGAAAACGCGATGCACTCGCGGCCCGGCAAATATTTTATACCCCCTCCCCCTCTTACCCCAACCATTCTTTCCCGCCTATTCATATTTGATGACCGAGTGAGGGGCTGTTGGGCTCGGGAAAAATCTTCCCCCACCGTCGCAAAACCATCCGGCTTCTCGCCATCTTTGGTTAAAATTAAACCGTTCCTCTTGATTTGAAGAGGATTTTGACAGTTGGCCCTCCGAGTCGTTGTTTCGTTCGTTTCGTTATTTTGTCGCGAAGATTTTTTTTTTTTTTTCGTTTTTTCGTAGGAATAATAGTCGAAAAAAGTTTCATCGAGTAGCGATCGAGGGCGATGTTTTCTCGATGAATATAAAATTTTCTTATCGTGAGCGAAAATTTATTCTTTTTCTCTTTTTTTTAATCTAAGTTTGCTCGACAAAAATTCTCGAAAGAATCGTTCAGAAATAGAGGAATAAATGAAGGAATGGAGTTTCAAATTGGATTTGATTATCGGTTATTATTTGTGTTGTCGTGATTAATTATAACTGTATTTTATGGGTACTTTGTTTTTTCGGCAACGATCGTTTTGCTTTGATAAAGGAAGCGTCGTTTCCACGTCGTTGTCTTTTAATTAAACGTAATCCGATCCGATACATCTCTCCACAACGCTTAATGAATCGTATGCCGACGTTTCATCCGATTTCAATATATTTTGAAATTTCCTGCAAATGCAAGTAATGACCTTTTCGATTTTTTTTAATCCGTAAAAAATTTAACTGATTTAAATATTCCACGCTAATACACAGTGTTATCCACGAGTTTATTTATTATAATATGTTTATCGATAAGCCATATTTATTTTAATAAACATTATACGTGAAATCGGCAAATGATCTATCTGCTCTCGCGTATATATATACGTATAAATATATATACATGGGATGTATTCGTGAGAGAAACATATTATATTCAGCTCGATATTACTATCAGAGATGAGAGTGTATCAACAACAAAAATCCAAATAATAATCAAATCCTCGACTATCTCGTTGTATCATTGAACGCTCAAAAATACATATCGAACACTGGATAATCGTTCGTTCAATCGCAAATCAATTTTCCAATCCGACAGCTACTGTTCATTTCATCCCGGAACGCATTAACGAAAATTCTTTTTTCGATTTCGCTTCTTTCCCCGCTTTTAATTTTTTTTTTTTTTTTTTTTTTAATAATCTAATAATTCGACGATTAAATTAACCATCTCGTTCTATCGAGGATAACGATCTCGACATTATATAGGAATATTTAAAAATATTGGATTATTATGATTCAATCGTAAATCGAATTCGACAGCTATCTAAAACAGTGGAAAGAAAATTCTCTTTTCAATTTCGTGTATTTTCTTCTCTCGGTTTTTCGATATTTAATAATAATTCGACGATGAAAAATTTTAAGAAAATCCTTTGGATCAGAATTTCATTATTTTTCGTCTGATCTATCCGAATATTCAAAAAAAAAAAAAATATCTTCAGATAATCAGTTCAATCGAAAATTAATTTCATCAATGAAAATTCTTTCCTCGATATTCTCTTCTTTTAGCTTTTCAGTAATCAAATAATTCGACCCCTTAAACATTATCAAGACCATCCTCCGCTTTTACGAAAGTTTATTAACAATAAAAATCCAAATAAACGAACCTTCGACAATCCCTCGTCCACGAATATTCAAAAATACCATAAATCAATAATTATCGTAAATTAATCTTCTATCGCACAATATTTCAACAATTATTAGACACTTTATATATCATATCAAAAATCACGATCCAAACTTCTTCGATTCCTCTTTTCGATGATCTAATAATTCAATGGTAATAAAAATTATTCTTCGCTCTTCTCATCTTCTGTAAGATTACAACGAATCTTTGCAAATTAATCTTCTAATACACAATATTCCAACAATTATTAGGCACTTCATCCTAAGTCATCGGGAAGCACGAATTAAAATTCTTTCTTCGATTCTTCCTTATCTTTCGGTATGAAGAAGAGAGAGTGCATTACAACAAAAATAAACGAACCTTCGACAATTTCTCGTCCACGAATATTCAAAAGTAATTCAATAATAATTATAATAAATAATCTCAAATTAATTGCGCAATTAATTTGCGATTTAGAGAATTATTCTTCATCTTTTCGATAATTTAACAATTCAACGGTTAAACATTATCAAGACTCCACGAAAGTGTATTAACAACAAATATACTTCAACTTCAACCATCGTATCGCACGAACCCCAAATCCTTTCTTTCGATTCTTTCTCGTATCTTTCGATACGAGAATGGATTACAACAAAAATAATCGCAAATTAATTGCACAATATTCCAAGAATTACTCCTCGTGTTTTCAACAATTTAATAATTCAACGATTAAACATTATCAAGACTATCCTTCTCCACGAAGAGGATTCATTAACAACAAATATATCGAGATAAACAAATACACTCCAACGCAATTACCACACGACTCAACTTCAACCATCACATCGCACGAACTTTTAAAATTCCTTCTTTCGATCCTTCCTCCTCTTTTTCGGTGATCTAATAATTCGACGGTTAAACTTTATCGATACCCCTCTACCCCCGCTTTTGTATTCTCCCTCCAACCCACCCCCCTGCACGCTCCACCGCTTTCCTCTTCCCTCCCCCCATTCCCCCCTCCTCAACCGGATTCAGTCGTAAAATTTCGTTCTCTTACATCGCGGATGTTCGCGTCGCTCGAGAAACAGAATTTACCGCGCCGAACTCTGTCGTAAAGTTGGCCGTGTAAGAAGGAAATTCATAACTAGCTACGTTTCCAATATCTACGGCCCCGGATCGAAAGGCCTTGCGAGATCTTCGATTACGAACAATATATAATATAAGCCCGAAACGTTATGTCGGCCGCCATCCTATACAGACACTATATTGCACACTAACGGCTTTTACGTATACAGTAGCCGTATATAGGGAGCAGATGCCCCTACCTTCGTAATATCGCTCACCACCGGATCGACCTTCCATAACCCCTCCCCCTCCTCGTATATCCATAGAGAGATTCACCTGTACTCCTCCTTATATTGCGCGTGTATAGGGTACGTATAGCACGATACACGATTCCTTCCTCGAGTGTCAAGGTGAATCCTCCTCCTCTTTCTTTCTTTCTTTCTTTCTTTCTTTCTTTCTTCTGGGACGTCGTTCCCTTCTCTTCCCTATATTTTCTTACGTTTCGTTACGGAGTTTGGCGTTACGTTTTCAAACTCTCTTCTTCCTCTTCTTCTCCTTCTTCTTTTTTTCTTCGAAACTTTCGCGATTTTGGATTCCACGAAAACTTTACCATTAGTAGTGTGTTTTTTAACTCCATCGTCCGCGGATCTCGTTTCTGTTTCTTCCGAGGAGAACAAAACTTTAACCGGGGAATACGATATTCGTATTCCCTTCTACGAGGAATTTTTAAGAGAAAGAGAAACACGCTTGGATCGGAAATTTCCGCTCGAACTCGCCGAGCGATAAACTTATGCTTCCTATCCGATGACTAGATCGTTTCGTAATGAGAGTCCGTCCTCTTTTCCGCGTCGTCTGTGTTCCGTGTGTATGTTTATATACGATAGGAGGTTCGTACAGTTCCACGAAATCGTATCGTTCCACGAAATCGTATCGTGTGTTTATATTTTTTGGATTCGCTCGTATATAAACAACAGTATTCGATATAATAATTCGTGTAACTTTCACCTCTTATATTTCCTCGTTATCGTATTATCTTACGAATTATTTAACAATTGAAATAATCGTTTTTTATATATTTTATTCCCTTTTTTCCCTAAAACAATCGTGCCTCGTACTTTCGATCGTACATAATACAGGGTTCCAAATTCTTTAGAAATTCCATCCAAAGAATTAAAAACAATAAAAATGAATTATGAATCAAAGATGTTTAAAAAAGATTTTGTGATACAAAAGTGTGAATATGTATTTATACGTGTAGCGTGAAAAACAGAAGAAAGATATAAAGATGCGTATACGTAGTAGCCATATTTATTTACTAAACAATCGACGAAAGGAATACACGCGACCGATGTGGACAAGATTTAGAAAAAACCGTGTAGCGAACATTCGATGAATAATGTATAATTCTCTTCTAAAAATTCTCTTCCTCGATCGTTTTCCATCCTTGCAACTCGAGCTAAAAATGTTAGAAATAATAAATCGAGAAGGAAAAAAAAGAAAATAATAATTCGCATAATCAGCGATTCGATATAACGATTCATTCTGGCCACATTTTTCCATCCTGTATCCAATTATATCCGTATCCAGGCGGCGAATCGATAAAGGGGGCATGGAAGGAAGGGGTTAATAGGAAGGGTGCCGATAAAAATTCGAAAACAGTTTCCGCGGGGTAAATAAATGATGAAAATTTGTACGCGCTCGCCCGGATAAAATATGATCGTTACACTGGTGCCCAACCGGACAAAATTCTATCCGAAGCGTGCAATAAAGTTGGATTCACTTTTACACGATCCTCTTATCTATTGATTTAATCAACGGAATAATAGCCATTGTATTCGCCGAGAGATTGCATTCGGAACCAATCGTTAACAAAAATCGACAAAAAAGAAATTTGCTTCTCACTCTCGTCACCGTCAACCACCTTGTTCAACCGAAGTTCACGAAAAATTCTTAAAATATATCAAGAATTCTCGTTCGTTGTCGAAAATTCAACTTTCGATATTCTCCTTTTCTTTCTACCATCGCGAATTCGAGATATTAAAAATTGGCGCGAATTTCAAATTTTTCGTAGGATTTTTAACAAGAGATATATTCCACGTGGTTTAACCAACCCAAGAATCTCTTGTTGAAGAACTTGTCAAAACAACAAGAGAGCCTAAGAATCAAAGTTTGCCAAGATTTCAAAAAATTCAGGAAAACATCGTGACAATTGTCACGATTTCGTTCGAAACTTCCAATATTTTGCCCACGCGAATTCGAGATATTAAAATTGGCGCGAATTTCAAATTTTTCGCAGCCTAGAATTTTTTAGAAGAACACGAAATATTTTTGAAATTTTCCACGTGATGGATCGATCCACGAATCTTGCACGCCAATTGTCAAACTTGTCAAAAAATTGAAAGCTTAAGGATCAAAATTCAAATTTTCGCAGCCTAGAATTTTTTAGAAGAACAGTTCACAAAATATTTTCGAAATTTTCCACGTGATGGATCGATCCACGAATCTTGCACGCCAATTGTCAAACTTGTCAAAAAATTGAAAGCTTAAGAATCAAAATTCAAATTTTCGCAGCCTAGAATTTTTTAGAAGAACATTTCACGAAATATTTTCGAAATTTTCCACGTGATGGATCGATCCACGAATCTTGCACGCCAATTGCGCAAACTCGTCAAAGAATTGAAAGCTTAAAGATCAAAATTCAGAAAAACATTGACAATTGTCACGATTTCGTACGAAACTTCCAATATTCTGCCCACGCGAATTCGAGATATTAAAATTGGCGCGAATTTCAAATTTTTCACAGCCTAGAATTTTTTAGAAGAACAGTTCACGAAATATTTTCGAAATTTTCCACGTGATTGTGCCACGATGGATCGATCCACGAATCTTACACGCGAAACAGTGGCAAACCTATCAAAAAATTAAAAGCTTAATCAAATTCAGATCAAAATTCAGAAAAACATTGACAATTGTCACGATTTCGTTCGAAACTTCCAATAATCTGCCCGCGCGAATTCGAGATATTAAAATTGGCGCGAATTTCAAATATCTCGCGGCGTGGAATTTTTGACGAGGGGAGTTGGCGAGATATTCCCAACGAAATTTTCCACGTGGTTGGGCCACGGTGGGCCCGTCCATGAATCTTGCACGCGAAACTGTGGCAAACTTGTCGAACATAGGGAGCTTAACGACGGAAGGACATTGGACGAGGCGATCGATATTGATTCATCGGAAAAGTTTTGCCAACCGGCCAATAAATGCGTGAGAAATGGCCCGGTCACCCTGTATACATTACGTATAAGCGGCTGCGTTAGTATTAAAGGATATCTATTACAAGAGGGAGGGAAGAGGGGGGTGCAAGTGCAAGTGCAATATACCGGGCACGGCGCCATGAATTTTGAACGTGCTATACACCGGTGTGCCATAGTTGTTGCCCGGTTGGAACCGGGTCGGACAACGGACCAACGAGTTTATCGTTCCCGGGGATTTCGACCGTGGACCAACCTACGATTTTTTCTTCCATTTTACGACGATCAACGTTTTCACGCTGGTTTTTTTTTTCTTTTTTTTTTTCGCCGATTCGTACGGGTTTTGGGTGGACGTGACAGGCGATTGTCCGACTTTACTACGTTTTTTTTAATACCTTCTTCTCTGATCTCCTCTTCAGTTTTGTGTGCTTTCACTACTTTCATTTCGAAATTTATTCTTAATTTGTTTATTCGTTTGTTCATTCCTCGAACAGATTGTTAAACGTTTTGCGGACGAATATCACGGAGATACACAAAGTGTAGCTCAAAGTTACGGTTAAATGAAACGAAACGAGATTAAATTAAATTTTAACATTAGAACAACCGAGTAGCTTCGAATGTTACGAAAATGATATATTTAATTAATTACATTTTTATTCGTCAATATTAATTTTGTTTAAAACATTTTCATAATAATAATCGAGTAAAACAAAAGACTATGAAATTCTATTATTACAATCTCTTCTTTAAAGACACAAAGTACTTAAAGCAAACTCGGAAAAATTACTATCTCGATAGGAAGACGATAGTTTGCCAAAGGAAAAAAAGAAAAGCGAAAAAAATACATCAAATTTCTAAAACCGTTCCAATGAATTCAACGTTGATGAGAAACGTATCCGGACGCCGTATCGGAAGTTTTCAAGACGCATGAAAACAATTTGTATTTTCCGTTTTTCCGAACGTGTGCCCCGGAATATTCGATTCGAAGGGGTAAAAGGAAAAAAAAAAAAAGAAGAAAAAATACAATATTTTTCTCTCTGCCTATAGCGAACCTATTAGCATGAGCGTGACGCGCATTGAAAATAGCGTCGACGCGGCGTCATAAAACGTGCATCAAGCGGAGAAATTTATCGGCGCGGGTCCGAAATAAAGTAATTATACCGTGGCGCGCGATCAAAGGGAGCGAGGACGAGCGAGAAGTCGGGTTATTAAAAATTATAAACAACACGGTCTCCGTGAGACAAAGTTTGGAAAACATCGTGGCCGATGCGTGCCACGTTATTCACCACGCTTTTCCACGCTTTTCTCCCGGTATCCGCGTCGCCTCGTTTGCCATTCAAAGCCTATCCTGCCTCCTCTCTCCTCCTATTTTCCTCCCTCCCTCTCTCTCTCTCTCTCTCTCTCTCTGTCTCTCTCTCTCTCTTTCTCTCTTTTATTTTTTATATTTCTCGTTATATCCTTTTTCCTTTTTTTCTTTTTTTTTTTTTACCCCTCCCACCGTTTTTAATCCACCGTGCCAAACAACGCGAGGAACAAAAGCAAAGAGAGAGCGAAAGAGAGAGAGAGGGAGAGAGGGAAGAGAAAGAAAATAATAAAAAAAAAGTTCGGCAAGTATAATAGAGACAGAGAGGGGGAACGTAACCGGGTCGGCGAAAGGTATCTTCTCTGTGTCTTTCGAAACGTTGGATGTATATATATATATATATATATATAGAGCAGTCCCCTTCGAGGCAGAGATTAATTAGAGAGGGAAGAATACAATAAATGATTATATCGAGGAAGAAGAAAGTGGCAAGGCCGGTGACGGAAACCGAAAGAGGCAGAGAACGAAGAGGGAGGGGGGGGGAGGAGGAGGAGACACCTGGAGGAGGCTAGGGAGTAATACTGTAAAGGAGGAATGCCAGGGCCGAGATTGTACCCGCGCCATTAATGATGCCCTTAGGGTGTCCCCGTCTCCTATACCATCTCCTTTGTAAATTATATAAAGAATTGTTCCCATTAATGTAAAAAATGTACGCGTAATATATATATATACATATATATATACATATATATGTGCACTATATTTATCCATATGCAGATAGATTTATATGCATGTACACCAGGTATACGTATTGGAATATAATAAGGATGAAAAATGGTGAGCCATGGTATATACTCGGTATCGGTTACCAACCCGCCTCGTTATCGTAAGAAAATGATCTGCAAGGACCGCTCATTACAGCACGTCTCTTCGGGCTATCTTTCGCGTTTTATTGTTCGACTTATCCCATTAATATATATATATATATATATAAGGCAGAAGGGGAAAGCGTGGAAAGCGTGCGTTAAACGAGGATGTCGATTTCACCCCTCAACGGAAATTAGTTTATCAACGGATTAACAATTCGTTACGCGTCATTATTAATGATAAAATTATTGTTGCGCGTCCAGATTCCAATTCGGGGAAAATTGATTGGAATATCGTATAACCGGGACGAGAGCCACGCGACGAGTGAGAGAAATAAAAATTCGTTTTATTTCTTTGAAATCTCGGGGATGGTCTTTTCTTTCTTTCTCTCTCTCTCTCTTTCTCTCTCTTTTTTCCTTTCTTACTTTAAAATCGTCTTCTTATCGATTATCTTGTTTGCAAAGCTTCTCGCTTAACGAGCGAGATATAATGGCGCGTAATCATCGGAGAAACGAATGGGTTATATAATTGGAGGCAGCTCGTGATGGATTTACGGCATTGTAAAGGGAGAATAGTTAAACTGTTCTTAAAGGGGAAGAGGGAAAAGGTGCAAGAAGACAGAGCTGTCCCACTTTATCGCTCGATACCGCGGCAAAAGAATGGAGAAAAACACCGACCGATCGTGATGGGAAAGAGATTCTCGTTGAAACGAGGCATCCCCCCTCTCTGAATCCAGTGGAAAAGGGTTGGCGCGACTAACTTTCGAGGTATCCGTGTCAAAGTAAACAGGGAAGCTTAAATAAATACGGATAAAAAAAAATCCCTCTGATCAAACGTTACCTTTGTTTGCAACGTATATCCTACAATCGATAACACCACCGCGTTCATTTTTCGGCAATCGTTTGAAAAAAAGGAACGAAGAGAGAGAGAGAGAGAGAGAGAGAGAGAGAGAGAAATCATCAAACGAAACTTTTTCTACAAATCCCATCCCCGTCGAATTTCTTTTCTCTCGCGAGTAATTCTTAATTCGATTTCGAAAATAGGAAAAATAAATAAATAAATAAATACTTGTGATAAAATATCAATAAAAAAAAAAGAAATAAGACCCCTTCCATTCCTCGAATTCTTACAATTCCACCGCCACTTGAGACACCACTTCGGACACTCGGCGCAATTTCAACCCCTCGGACCCTTAAATGCCTGGGATCCGCCTTCATACCTACCTACCTACCCTTCCTTCCTTCCCTCCTTCCCTCGCTCTTTTCGCCGGAGAGACGAAACGGGAAACGGGACGAAAACGAAATGAAACGAACTAATCCCGGCCGGCGATGTATCAACGCCGTCGGCGAACCGTATTGCCGCGTTTTCAACTACGAAAATCATACCGGACGTTGGTAAATCCTGGCCACGGATACGTCCGCCATCACTGCACACCCCGCGATTTAATCCTTGCGCCGTGCGCCACGTAAAATAACACGAAATTGCGATGTCGCCGCGGCGATGTAACCGAGGGGGGGGGGGGAGGGGACGGTCGCTCCCCTCGACGAGGGGAGGGCGAGGGGCGTGGAGGGTGCCGACAGAGGGACCACCGGTCGGATTATTCGCTGCAAAAGTTAGACGATTCCTGTCCAGCTCGGGATAATTACGTGAGGTGTATTAACGTGTGGTGCATGCATACGTATAATTACCGGTGCGGTTTACGTACAGTACACACGAGTGGTGTGCGTTGCAGGCGTTGTTGGAGGAAGGCGTTTAATCCCTCTCGAAGAAGGGGAGCATGGATTTCCACCTTCGACGTTTCGCATCGTCTGTTAATAGAATTGAAATTTGGTTTGGTTATGGCTTTTTGTTCGAATGAAGAAAGAATCTTGAAGAAGACAATTGAATCTTGTCGAACAACGAAATGCATGGAATTTTCGAATGTTCGAGGGAGAGGAATTAATTTCGCGCGGGATGTTTGAAATTTTGCGTGTAACGATCTTTTTGTGAAATAGGAAAAAATTTGAAAAGGAATACCCGCTCGAATTTTTCACTAATATATGTGAAAATATTTCGTGTGTATGTACTTTGAAGATAGAGAGAAATAAAAGTACCATACGTTGAACCTCCTTTTATTTCATTTCGATGGATCTCAATTGATTGGCCAAGATAAAAGTGCTTCCAAGTTTTCCATAGAGTAGAGATTGATGAATGTACCCGCGATTCGATGACCTACATTTTTCTTTTTTCCTTTTTTTGGGAGGGGGGAGAGGAATGCATACTACTTTCTTCTGAGAATTTACGTTTTTCCAGAGGAATCGCATCCGTCTCGAGTTTGGAATAAAATAGTTTTAACGTTAATCGTTCATTCGTTGGCGAGTCGTTATCTTCGAAATTATAGGGAAATTCAACGTTTTCCTTAATTTTAATAGGGGCTTTCAATCAATCAAAGGGAAGTTTTAATGTAAATTATCCTGATAATTTTTTAATTGGATAATGATTATTCGTCGTATTTACAATTTATACGCTGTGTCGAGAAAGAAAAACGTATACGAAGAAACTTTTTCTAATAAAGTTAAAGGTATGCATTGAAATTTTAGCGAAATTAGAAATTCAACGAATGTTACGAATATATATAAATGCTCAAGTTTTGCTTGCACTATTGTTTACAAATTTACGATAGCCGAGCTGGATACACGCGTGTATTTTCATTCTGGAAAAAGGGAAGAAAAGAAAAATTCTTTAACGGAAAAATAAAAGAGCGAAAGAATATTGTGAAAGTATTGTAACGACTGCACACGCGCGTTCTAAAATATGCGTTCTAAAATAGTAGAAAAATACGAGCGGAGAGAAGATAGAAGCTTATCGGTAAATTGAAAATAATTACCACGGAAGGCTCGATATTCGATCGATATTTTAATCAGAAATTCGTTTAAAAAAAAAAAAAAAAAAAAAAAAAAAAGAACCATATACGCTCCATCCATTAACCGTTATAATGGAAACGTACTAACTCTCCTCTCGGACGAAAAAAATATAAATTTAAATTTATAACTTACGACTATAAAGCTCTATCCAATTATTGAATATTATCGAGACACTTATCGCTTCCCCCGATATTACTCGACTCAAGAGAAATTATCATAATTTCGATTCGTTGAAATTTGAAATCGAGAAATAAACTTACCTCTAAAAAAAGAACTATTACCTCCTCCTCGATGCAATATCAATAAAGAAAAAGAGAAAAAATCCCAACGACATTCCTCTCCACCTCGGTATTCCTGAAGAGAAAATATCCAAGAGAGAGAGAGAGAGGGAGAGAAAGTATGGAACAGAGCGGTGAAACGTTAATATCGATTAAAAAAAATCCCAGCTGCAAATTGATCGATGAGAATAAAATGGACAGCGGGGGTAAATTGGCGGGGCCGTGAGAGCGGGGTGTTCGAAAGCCTGTAAATAACGCGCTTTGTATTAATTTATGGACGGTGAGCAGCCGCGTGGAGAGCAACGGTCCGAGCAGCGTCGTTACGATGATATACGCGTGCAAGGGGTGTTATTTGGATTTCATTACGTCCCCCTCGTGAGCACTCGCTCCCCCGTTCTAACGAGACCCTCCTAAGAATCTCGAGCAGCGAGCCACCAAGCCTGAAAATATATTAGATCGAACGATATTCGTTGGGCGTGCAAGACTGATTAAACTGTGAAATTCGAGTATTCTCGTATTCGTTCGATAGTATTAGTATCGTAATGGATCGTTAACTGCATGGATACACGCGTCGAATGCTATTTCTAAAGTATGTGTATATGTGTGTGTGTGTGTGTGCTTACCACTATTCGTGTACCTTCTTCACGATGAATCGTATTAGTATTAATATTAGGTTAGTTGTTCGGCTACGACTTGTTCACAATGAACGATTAGACTTTCTTTCAAGTGAAAATCTGAGCACGATATTACAAACTGTCCATTTGTCGTATCCGGGGACGATCCGTTCACGATGAGACTTTCTTTTCAAGTGAGACTCAGTGCTCTCGAAAGTTCAATTGAAAAACACAATAACAATAACATCGCGTCACTCTCAAGCATGGATTAAAATTCCTCGAATCGGGCTGTGCACGAATATATATGTTGACGATCAGCTTATCTCTATTACAGATTTCCTAGAATGATGTTAATCGAGTCGTCGTGTTTGGGATCGATCCAGGCTGAAGCCTATACAATTGTAAAGTGTCGACTAAACTCCCAAAAAAAAAAAAAAAACAAACACGGTCTTCTCTTCAGATAATCCTTTGTTTAGGTTGAGGTAAGGCGCGAGCCTTATTTAATATTAAAGGAAAAGTGTTTCTACACGGAATTTCTCCGTATAATTCGTTCATAAATCTCGCGAGCAATAAACGAACGGTATATTATTATTATCAGTATCTTTGTCGAGGAATAAACGCGGGGAGGGCAATTTCAACGGATTCTGGCGTATGATGCGTCGAATTACAAAAAAAGGGGAGAGGGGAGGGGGAGATCGTAATAACTGGAAACGCGGATAATATTCGGGGAAAACGGTGGGGAATCCTGATTTGATTCCATCCCGAAATCGAATCGAGCTAATTTCATCCCGCCCCCCCCCCCTCCATTCGCAATAGCGTACAATGGGAGGAAAGTTGCGAAGCGGGGTGATCGCGTGTCGATAGATTAATTTTCATAACTGTGATTATTGGACGGTGTTCGTCGCATCGCATGGGCCCGAGATATTGCTGTTATCTGGCCCGATTAATTGGTTGGAAGTCGACTTTGCGTGTACGTCGAATTTCATACGAGTTTCATATGTAAATTGCAGAGTCGGGGGGAGGGGAGGAGGAAGATCCGTAATTTTATGTCGGGGCGTAAATTTTCTCGCGTTTCGTTACAAAGTTACGAAACAAAGTACGATTTGGATTATAGTTTCAAACCGGTGGGAGAAGGACAAGCGTGGAATTTTCGTGACGAGTATTTGAAACGAGTATAATAAACGATGGATGGATGAAGAAAATGATTTGAACTCGGGTAAAAATATCTGTTTGGACAGGTATTTCGAAGAGAATAGATCGAGAGGAAGACATTGGAATCGCGAATTGTCGTAACTCGCGTCTCATTTCAAACAGAACTCTCTCGTTGACCGGCGCGTTATCAGATTAACGTTATTAGATTATTCGCAAATCCGTTTTTCGCCGGGCAACTCGGGGAAAACTCGATTGGAAAACTGGCCGTTTTTCGCGAGCACAAGGATCGACGGGGGTCCTGGATAAAATATGTACTCGGAAAAATCGAATTTAAACGGGTCTGGGCTGGGAAACGCGAGCGGAAACGAGATTCGAAGTGCACGCTTTCAAAGATAGGGTACACGTCGAGAGACACTCTTTGGATCGCGACCCGGATATCCGTTTTACCACCGGAGGGCAGGAACTTTCCTTCGAGATCGAATTCGTATTCGTATTATCTCGACACCTAGTCTATCGACGAACTATCCTCGTCGCGAAAAATTCATGCACTCGACTCGAATCGAGGCAAATAAATCTCTCTCTCTCTCTCTCTTCTCTTTCTTCTTCGATCGAAAACTAAACACGACTTTTATCCATTCGAATTATTTTCTCGAACGAGAAAAATTCAGTTTTCGGTGGTACAGCAGCGCGGTGAAAAAGTTTAACGACGTTTCCGCCTTTTAGCTTCGCGACCATCGACTCCCCTCCCTTTCGAGGGCTACGACGATTCTAAAACGCAGTCACGGCTACGGCCCTCTCGACGCCATTGGGGTTTACGGTTACGGTTAAGTACAGAGCAAAGAGATCGTATCGTTTTCCGAACGATTTGGCTAATCGAGCGGCGGCCGCGATATGGCGGAGAGGGGACGACCGCGGCCGCAGCTATGCGCATCCGCCGACCGCTTCCGGTTGCGGGAATTTAAACAAGAATCGGGGCTTAGAATCCATCCCCCCCCCTCCTCTCTCACCAAGGAACGTCGAAACGCCCTTTTCCCCTTAACGGCCACCGTCGTCCTTTTAATTTGTCACGCTGTTAAGAGTTAATTTCAGTTTCGGTCCCGGCAACGGAGTGGACGAGATTGAAATTGCTAATTTCTACGCCGCGCTGGCTTCGCCCTTCGTATCGAGCGACGTGTTTATTCGATCCTTTTTTTCTTACTTTTATTCCTCTTTTCTTATTTTCTTTTTTTTAATTCGTATGGAAAAATGAAAAAGAGAGAGGAGGGGCATCGAGCCGGATTGCCACGAAGATTGTTTTTTTTTTTTTTTTTTTTTTTTTTTTTAAGAGAGAAGAATTAATTATTCTTAAAGGTGGAAGGGGGGGAGGAGAGGGGAAAGTTTCAACGGTATCCGACCGTTGGAAATTAGCTGCGAGAATTAACACCGAAACGTTCCCTTGGTGGGTGAAATTTTTTTTTTTTGAGGAAGGGCGTTCTGAGAATTAGCTGAGACGAGAAGGGAGGAGAGGAGGCTCGTAGAAAGTAACGATCGGCCGAAATTAACCTTAAAACCGGCGTTATGCCCTCCATTTTTCGCGAGGAAAATCACTCAGAATTTTTAATATCCGTCCCTTAACGCGCCCCGACGACGCTTTTCGAACGCTTCTCGAACGCTGAAAAAATTCCTCTTTCCTATTTCTCCCCTTTCAAAAATTGCCCACACTTGCTCGTGTGCCCGTCCAATTCCTCGTGCTTCCAACCGCGATTAAAACCATCGTCTTTTCCCCTGGGGGGGGAGGGGGGATTCCATCCCAATTCGCCAACATCGACGAAGACCTAATCGACCTCACTCTGGATCCTCCATCCTCTCTGGGACACGTTTTGAAGCCAGAAAATCCGAAAGCCGCGATTGCCCGGTCAGACTTGGTAAGGGGAGAGAGGAGGGGGGGTTACTGGCGTTTATCCAACCGGTGGCCACATTTCGTAGTGATCGGTCGCTATAATAAATGGAAACTGCGGAATCGGCCTGGCGCGTGGCGGCGATTGCTTCCAATCGAGTGGCTAATCATCGGAAACCAATGTAGAGAGACGACTTTGTACGGTGTACAACACGTGTATACGAAGTGTACAGGGGGACAGAGGCGAGGGAAAAAAAAGGATGAATTTTTCGTCGCTCAAGTTCCAGCAATCTCTCCTCTCTCTCTCTCTCTCTCTCTCATCTCTATCTATCTCTATCTCTCTGTCTATCTATCTCTATTCCAAGAGACGATATAAGCCTCGAAGTCGGTCGAAACGCTTGAAACGCAATTACCGCGAGAGTTCGTCGGGCGTTCCACTTTCGATCGACGTAAAAAACGAATCGTCGATCACGATAGACAGGCCCCTGGAACGGTTTGGAAAAAAAAAAAAAAAAGGAAAAAAAAAAAAAAACACGAGGGACAAAGAGCGTGGAGACGCAACGCTCGACGTCGGCGTGCAATTAATGTAACGCGAAATTGAATTTTCGCAGGGGTGGAAAATGAAGCGGCGCTCGAAAGGGGGATGGAACGCGTACGCGGAAGAATATTTGGTGTTTATGGGTTCGAATATAAAATTAACGATAGCCACAGATTGGAAATTTATCTTCTTCGCTCGTATTTAAATTAATAACAAGATCGCAAGAGGAGGGTACGGTGAATGAACCAGTTGATCGCGGGTCAATTGCTATTAATAGAAACTTGGTATCTAATCTAACGATTGCAGTTTTTCTCGTGAAAATTCGCTGCTGGAGAATTTGAGTCATTTTTAGTAGTAGAAGGAATAATGCATTCACTGTATATCTGAGATTTCTATTTTGAGATTCAAAATGTTTAGTTTTGGAATCTGTACTGCACGCTCCTATGATTCGAATTCGAAAGAGTGTTAAGAGGCGCGAAAAATAAGTTTAAATAGACGAAAAATTCCTCTTCTTCGCTCGTGATTAAATTCGCTAAGAAATCATTTTTAGTAGTGCATTCACTGTTGAGATTCAAAATGTATAATTTTGAAATCTGTACCGCTATGATTCGAATTCGAAAGAGTTAAAAGATACGAAAATTAAGTTTAAATAGACGAAAAATTCCTCTTCTTCGCTCATGATTAAATTAATAATGATTGTAAGAGGAGAGCATTGTGAATGACCAGGTGTCAGACGACCTACAGCCACTGCTAGAAACTGCTTGATGACACATCTCTTTTCTTCAATCTAACAATTGCAATGGCGTATTCTCCTCTCGTATAAAAATTCGCTGCAAAGGAACTCATTTTTTTACTAACAAAGATATTATATCTGTTGAGATTCAAAATTTATTTAACTCACGATAGCTATGGAATCTGCACTGCACGCTTCTACGATTCGAATTCAAAAGAGTGTTAAAAAAAGAGTTGCTGTCGAGGCGCAAAGTAAGTAAGTCTAAATAGACGAAAAATAAAGAAGAGGAAAACATATTCGACGAAATTCCTCCGCTCGCGAAAAACTAAGCGCTAAGTTTTTAAATATACCGTGAACCACGTTGCCAACCAAGTTTGTTTAGGTGGCTTTGGTATGCCTGGGTCTCAAGTATGCGCGCGCGATATGTTCGGCTCATAACGCATTCCTCGGTTCGTCACACGATAGCGTTCCCCTTCTTTTAAGCGGAGCACCAGCTCGATACCATAGTGTAACAGCCACCGTCGAAATAAAATTCTGCCCGCGCCACTGTTCCGATATTATGCGGGAAATATTTCAAACGAACCCCCCGCGATCACAATGGCAAAGGGAGGAGGGGGAGGGATTTGTGGCGCGTAGGAGCGGGGCCCCCGTGGCTCATCACAGCATTTATTATTCAACCGTCTGAAACGGCAATAATGTCGGTCGGTGGTATTTAATTTTCGTGCTGTTGAATCATGGCGCGGAAGTATATCAAAATATATCTCTTATTCATTCGTTCGTGGGATAAAAATGTTGGGAAAATAAAAATAAGGAATGGGGGAGAGAGAGAAAAAAGGGAGAGAGAGAGAGAGAGAGAGAGAGAGAGGAAAGGAAACGGAAGCGCAGTTAAAATCGGCGAGGCGAACGAATTTTAACGCGGGGGAGGCCTACGGCCTCCTCTCCTTATTCCTTCGACGATCTATCCCGACCCAGAAAGGGAGAGCCGACGCAGAGAGGCTCGTTTATTTCCTGACAGTCATTTCCTCTCCTTTCAGGAGGGAATCGGCTCCCTGAAGGTGGTGCCCGGAGGGATCGAGCTCAGAGGTCAGGCCGCCGTCCTGGATGCCCTGGTGGCCTCCAGCCTCAGATCCAGACGGGGAAAGAATCTGGTTCTCGAGTCGTGGAACAACTTCACGGCGTCGGCCAGGTCGCACGATGGCCGATTGCTCGCCCGATTCACAGTTGGTAAGAGTGTATAACATATCCATTTTCCAATGTCCAATGTTTTTTTCCCCCCAATGTTCGTGGATCGATTCGGTTCTTTTTTTTTTTTTTTTTTTTTTTTTTTTTTTTGCGGTTAAAAAATAATGAACGGACGATAATATCAGAATTGGAAACGAATTCTCGATATAACGATATCCGATTTTCGAGATCGTTCTTTCGTTGTGTTTTGTGCGATCGCCAATTGTTAGAGCTCTCCGATCGAATCTAGGGGAGGGGGGAGGGAGGGGACGAGTTTAAAATTGTGGTCGAAGTTAATTCGAATCGCGAAATGTTTGTAATTCACGGTTGGTATTTAATCGAAATGTAGAAAAGTTGGGTGGGTGAAATTGTAGGTTTTTCGAGGCTTGAAATCCTCGAGGAAAAAGGAAAAAAAGAAAGAAAAAAAAGCCAAAAAGCATCAGTAGCTCTGTGGAGAGATGAAAAAAATCCTATGAAAAAAACGGAATTTACACGGGTTTGCGAAAGACTTTACAGGATCGCGAAGTAATTCTCTTCGAAATCCCGTTCCCTTTCAAGATGGACGAATATTTCTTTTTATTTCTCTTTTTTTTCCGCCAATTTTTTTCTTTTCCTTTTTCCTTTTAATGTCACCGATTATTTTCCTCGTGGAAAACAAAAGGATCGGATATCGATGGCATACAACATAGGGGTGAGATACACGCGTCGTTAATGGAGATGAACGTTTCAGTCACGTTTGTAACTTTGAAGTTAAATCGTCGAAAGTTCCGGCGTATTAACGTCGACGGCGATTAAAATTTCGAAAAAAAAATCTCGAACAAAAGTCGTTCAATTTCTCCCCCCGGAAGGAAACAACATCTTCGACTATCTAAAAGTGTCTAAAAAGAAAAAAAAAATTCTTACACATTTACGTATATATTCCCCCATCCCCAAACACAAATATTCAAATAAATGCTACACTTATACACTATATATATATACACGTGCAACGACACGAAACGATTCGAATTAATTGCTCGTTCTTCGGGGCGATTTAAAGCACGTCGATTCGAAGCACGTACAATAAATAAGTAAACGAAAGATTCGTTCCGTGTCACGAATAACACGACGAAACTTAAACTCTCCATTACATTCCGTTGTAGAGATACGAAAAAACGTGATTTCCAATTCCACGAGATTTAACGAACTTGGAACGTTCTCCACGAACGAAGATATTTTTCTTCTTTTTTTTTTTTTTTTTTCTTTTCTTTTTCTTCTCGCCCGCCCGTTTACTCATTCAATCCTCGGCTCGAGACGGAAAATGGCAGACGGAGTGTCTTTTGTCCACTTTACAGGCGAGGATCGTGTGGACTGCGTGTCGAGAGGCTTCCGGATAACCGACCCTCAAGGAGGAATTCTCTTCTCGGTGGACAGGGAGCAGGTGGTGGTCGGGGCGGAGATGTTGAAGGTGACCGGCGACGGGGGTGCCGTTTTCCAGGGCAGCGTTCAAACGCCTCTGGTCAGAGGGGAATCTGGCCGTGGCCTCAGGTAATCGCGAGAAGAAAGAAAGAAAGAAAGAAAGGAAGAAAGAAAAAAACCAGATATATCTCGCTACGAATATAATAAGAGCAGATTTCCTCGAATCTGAAGGGGGCATAAAAATAGTGAAGAAAACGTGGAAGATTCCTCTTCGAGAGCTTTCCAATCCCATCAATTCCTTCGTGAATGTTTGAAAGTAAATAATTCCTTATAAAACGATTCTTGGTAATGTCGAAGATTAACAATTATTACAAAGTGTCATAGAAAAAAAGAATCAACTTGAAGGAAGATAGAAAGGTCGTATGAAAATATAAACAATTTTCTTAAATGTCATATCATCATCGAAGATAATATACTTAAATGATAGAACAAGTTAACGTACACAATAGAGATTTTGTTCGAACTAGTCACTTTTCTGCGCCCCACATTTATTTCAGAAGTTTCTAAAAGTGACTTCGACCCAGTTCCGACCATCCGAGCGCTGAATTTTCCATCAGCTTTCTCCATCCATCCCCGATAATCATCCCCGATATACGTAGGGCGTCGATATAAATAGCGTTTCGATATTCCAATCAACTTTCCTTGTAGCCCCGTGCCCGGTTATAAATAATCGAGTCGGATACCGACTGCGACCGACACTCGCGTGGGATTAAACTTCGCGGTAACACGGTTAAATATATAGCGGCGGGCGGGTTCGGTGTGAAATCGTGTAATCGATGGGAATGCTGGTTGACAAAAGGCTCGTAAACCGTTCTTATTCACCGTCGTTTTACGCGCGACGCGATTAAACTTGTTGCTATCCAATAAGAACTAAATTCGTGCGCGTGGAGTAGGCGCAAAAACTCGCCCCACAAACGTGTCGTCCCTCGAAACAAACGATCCTCATCGTGCAATTTGCATTCTTAATTTGCAAAAATTTAATCTCCTTGCGTATGCAGAATCTCCTTCTGCATCGATTTAACAACGGAAAAGAACGAGTAGTTTGCCCACGAATCTTCGAGGATTCTTCCAATACCAAATTTTTATATTGCCAATCACGAGCGCTCCTTAAGCCCGTATTGTCATATTCGAGTGATTTCGAAACATCGATTCCTTCGATTTATCGCGAGGGAAACCAGCCAGTTCGTTGCGTTATATTAGTAAGAATATGGCGTATTACAGGTACGGAAGTTTAGGGATGGATCGAAGCGGATATGGAAGCGCGGTTATTGATAGTGTCGGCCAATTTACAGACGGATTTACGATTACAATAAAACTTTGCTCGCGCGGAAAATTATATTCATAGGATTGGATTTATGCCAGATATGAAATACCGGAGGAGGATCCGAAACGGGTTTGGAGGCTGCGAGCAATGGGTCGACGACGATGACGGGTGGTGGGGGGGTTGAATGGAGGACGGAGGGGGGAGGGGTATTGGAGAGGACGATCGAGAAAGGTGCTCTACCACTTTCTTAGAAAAGAAGGATCGATTATTGCAAACCTGACGTTGCAAGTCGGCTAGTTGCCGTATCATTTCGTCGCGCGATATTGCGAATTTTCGATCCCTATTTATCCCTTGCAACTGCATCTTCGACGAGCTCGAGATTTTGTCCGTTTCTTCGTATTATTATTATTAATAACTTGTCTCTTTCTTTGCGTTTCCTGGGTAGTTGAAAATGAATGAAATTCGAGAGGGAATATTTTTTTTTTTTTTTTTTGTTTAGGAAATTGGTTAACTGGGAGTGGATTGCATTTTTCATCGTTTTTCTTTTTTTCTTTTTTTTTTCCCCCAAATACTCAAAGAGATCAATATCGATGAGATACAGTCGGTCGCAAAAGTATTTATTTATTTCCCTCTTTTAGAAAAGGAAGCTTATTTTGAAAAATGTGATTTTGATGAAATTTCGCGTGTACGTAGAGCGTGTAATGGGTTATGCATATATAGAGCAATTTATTTTTTCGATGAGAAAATTACTTTGTGCGCGTGAAATCAATTTCCAAAATTTCATCATCATTTTTTTTTTTTTTTCTTTCATATTTTGCGCACAACTTCGCGATGGAAATATTTTTCACACACGGGATGGATTAATTGAAACTTAATTATTTCATAGTTGATTAAAATTTCGTTCTATCTCGAACGGAAATTTGTATTTTAAAAAACAAAAATACTTTAAGGCTCGTGATTTCATCCTCTCGAAATTATATATTCTAATAAAAAAAATATATATATAATGATTCATAGAAATGATCATTAACTCTAACTGATCGAACTTTCGATAGAAGCGTCGCTATATGATAAACGTTAAAAAACTTTCGATAAAAATTGCATCTTACGCGCGTGATATATAATTGTTTCCACAGATTGGAATCAGCGACCAGATCCCTGAAGATCAGCGCCCCCCAACAAGTGGCAATCGAGTCGTGGGCGAACGAGATCTCGGCTTCCTGTCTAACGGATCTGAAACTCGAGAGCGTGCACGGAGCGATCAAGCTGGAGGCGAAGACTCTGTTCATGAAAGGGTTGAAGACGGCCAGCCCGAGCCAAGGCCACTCGTCCAGGGAGCAACAGCAACAGCAGCAGCAACAGCATTCACCGAGGACAGGGTCCTCCCCTCACCAGAGCCAAAGAGACACGACCATCTATCAGTTGTGTGCCTGTGCTAACGGGAAACTGTTCCTCGCCAGATCCGAGGGGACGTGCCAAGCGGACAAATCGATTTGCTAATACCTAGGACCACGATCTAGAAATCTACTGCCATCACCACCACTATTACCACTATTACCACCACCACTACTACTACTATTATTACTACCACCACTACGCCTCGAAAAATGGACGATAGAGGACGGGATCCACTTGGAAATCGGCCGCTCGTGACGCGGTGAATTGCGGTGGATTTGGTCGAAAACGGTGGCGGTGATCGAAATTTGCCGAGAATTTGCGGAAAATCGACGGCAGATGGCGATGTCCAGTCCGAGCCTCGAGATCGGCCTTCCCGCTTTCTCGCGCCCTGTGTCTCGAAATTTTAGAAATTTGGCGCGTGGACGCTTGCACTCGTCGCCAGCGTTGTTCCGCTGTTTTTTTTTATCCCGCTGATGGATCCCGTGGATGGACGAGGCGTCTCGGCGCCTCGCGAGGAGACAAGATTGTATGGCAAACGGGGAAAAAAGGAAGAAAAAGAAAAGAGGAGCCGATTCGATTCAATTCGATATCCCGATTGAACCGATCGAGCGAATGTATATCTTGTATATTAAAATACGCGAAATACTGATTATCAGATAGAGTGAGCGGCTGGTAATCGAATCTCGTCATCTCGTTCCTGTCTCTGCCCCCTGTTAGATCGAGCCCCCTTGCTCCCACGGCCAAGTCTCTCCTGCTGGTTTCTTTGCGCAAACGTCGCGTGGCCAGTCGATAGGCAACGATTTGCAGTTCCTTTTTTCAGCCCGATCGGACGATGGATGAGAAAAATATGGAGTGAGTGAATGAGAGAGAGAGAGAGAAAGAGAGATGTATGGAAAAAGGATGTATCTTGCTGCGATTAAGATTATATAATAGTTCATAGCGCGCGCGCGCGCGTGTGTGTGTGTTTTTCGCCCGATTCTGGATACGATTTAGAGAGAGAGAGAGAGACACGTCGCGATTAGAGGAACGTTTTTATTTTGGAGCGCGTTTTCGCGATAAAAATGGGATGCGCAAGTGTAGTTCACTGTAAAAGGATCCGGTTGCGTGATCCAGCTTGCACACGCTGTACATCGGCCATGTCCATCTATTTATGTATGTGGCAATAAAGTCGTTATTGTTACTATTATTATTAAACGTGGTATAAAAATCATTCCTCCTCGTGGTCACACTTTTCAGAGAAGAGGAGATCCTTTATTGCGCGAGAGGCGGCACAGGTACGTAGAATCTCTCTTTCTCTTTCCCTTTCTCTCTCTCTTCCATATAGCGTCGCTGTTTAAACCAAATGTGCCGGCAAACGTCTCGAAGTCGAAACGTTTATTAAACGGTATAAAAACTATTCCTCCTATTAAGAAATATTATCCAATCCTGTGGATTGGATCCACTTTCGAAGTTCCATCCCTGTGAAACTTGAAGCAAGAAGCTGTCCAACAGAGGAGAGGAGACTTTGATATTTTATAATATCGACGAGAGGAGGAAGAGGCCAGTAGATTCCGTTATATGGATTTCCATTGCGCAGCACGATAAAACGATAACGGGGAACGAAATTAGGGGAAACGAAAATAGTTTTCAAGAAAAGCCGATCTCGCTACATAATATAGTATATGTCAAGCCGGCTGACAGGTAGCAAGGGCAATCTCACCTTAGTAGCCCCTTAAACGGCTCTGACGGCAAGGTAATTTTCTCGGAATTCGAGATTAAAATTGCATCCAGCCTGGAAGGGAACAAAGTACGCCCTCCCCCTCCCGACCACTCTTGCTCAGGCTTCAGGGAGGGGGAGGTAACGATGGCGAGGAGGATGGAGAGAATCTGACAAGGGAAGGAGAGATAGATAGAGATAGAGATAGAGAGAGAGAGAGAGAGAGAGGGAGAGGGAAAGTAAGCGGTGTGAATTAGCAGCAGTCGAGTAAAAAAAAATACTGGGCGGATGAAAAATGCCTCTTAGATCCCCTTGTTATTACCCTAAGACGAGCAGGATCTGGGTGAGGGAAAGACCGAGGGGAACGAGGTGAAAATGTTACGGGCCACCGACGGTAAATTTTCTTGGACCTCTCTCGTGGATTTGTATCATTTGTGAAAAATTTAACAAGGATTCGTCCTCAAGTGGAAATATTTTCATTTGATCCCTGGGCAAAATTAATTATTACATTCCATCCCCGTGGAATTTAAATACAATTTGAAAATAATATGAACGTTTCTTAAGCGTAATAATACCCGCGAATCTGAACACTCGTTAAGCATAACTTTACAAATCAAACTCAAACTCTATCCTGAGACTGAAAGGTTAGACATATATACGTGCAAGTATGGAAGCTAGATATGAATCATTATGTCCGATATATAGTGTAGTATTTTTGCACAATTCATCGTGGATCCAAAAAAGATAAATCAAAAAAAAAAAAGAAAAAAATGTATCTATAAACCGATAACGATAATATGATCGTATAAATGGGATAATCGAGAAATTATTCGAAATTTTACCATTCAGATATGACGGATACCTCATGCCCTTTCCGAACAGAATTCCGATGCGTAACGCGAGCATTGTAGCCAGCTTCATTAGAGATCTAATGAAGCATCGACACAGTAGTCGATGTAGTTGGTCATCGATAAACAGATGATAATGACCTTACGCGGATGATAATCGCAACGGCCCGTCATTAATCTCGATATCATCTCGATATATATATATACGTATACAATATATACAAAAGGCAAACGTGAAAATCAAATTTAAAAATTCGGGACGAATTTGTAGAATTCGTGGGAAAATTTTCCCAAAATCCTTTCCCAATATCCCTTTTTTTCCCCCGTTGCACACGCTTCTGACGATCGAAGAGAAAGTTTCACCCCCAAGGCGAAAGGGTGAGAGGCTCAAAGAAACGGCAAGATAATTAATCTGGAATCTATTCAACAGCCATTACCTCGCTCCTAGACTGATTAATTAACCAGCAGCTTTGTTTATACAGTCCCTCGACTATTACCGACTACTTCGCCAGTTAAATTACTTGCACGGCGACGTGAGACGCGCTCGCACTTTTCTGTCCCTCCTAA
The DNA here is from genome assembly GCF_014066325.1 of Apis laboriosa. Lineage (NCBI taxonomy): Eukaryota > Metazoa > Arthropoda > Insecta > Hymenoptera > Apidae > Apis > Apis laboriosa. Next base: position 789,468 of record NW_025221207.1, on the reverse strand, counting down.
GACCCTCTACCCGTCCCTCTACCCTCCCAATCCTCCTCCTCCTCCTCCTCCTCCTCCTCCCCCCTTCCCATCCCTCGCATTTGGGGTGGGGAAGTGAATCTCGTCGCGGTCCGCAACCGAGAAACCCGGGGAAGGGGTTCCATCCTGTCAGATGGATTCTGCGAACCGTGAAATTGTCGCGCGACCGATAAACCTTTAAATACGAATTAGCGGCACTCGTGCCACGCGAAACCTGGCGTTTCCACGCACCACGTGCCATCCACCCTGCTCTGCTCCCCGCTATAATTAGTATCCGGTTCCCGCGGCCAAGCGCGGGATGACACCGCCATATTCAAAAAGATAGGGGGGGGGGTTTGCAGAGAAGAGTGGGGGGAGGACACTCGTTCGATTAGCGGCCGATAGCCGTACGCGTAATTAGTTTTAGCACGCGCGACCCCCCGCCCCGAAAACTCGCATCGTTCCGGACGCCCCGTTTGGCGCCGTGCCACGCTTTCGGATTTGCTTTGCGGGATTCAAGGGACAATCGTACGTGAATGTAACCCCATCGTGGCACGGAACAATCCGTATGGGAGAAATTTCAACGTGTGGATATTTTTTTTTTTTTTTTTTTTCGAAAGAATAAAGGTGAAAGGATGTAGAACGAGAGAGAGATGTGGAGAGGGAGATGAAGGAAAAAGTGAGTTAATTTTTGCAGGCTACTATGTTTTTGTTTCTTTTTTTTTTTACGATGATGCGGAGTGAAAGGGAATATCGAGTGTAGGATCGTTGATATCGAGAGGAAGTTGATCGATGGCATGGTTGGATACAGAGTCGAAGTTTCGAAGAGTGAAATGATCATTTTTTGGAGGTTATGTTTTCGTTTCTTTTTTTTTAACTCGTTGGATTCTTTTCATAGGATCTATCGAGATTCTCAAGGAAGAGAGAATTGAAATTTTAACGTGGAGTCTTTATTTTTTTCAAAAGGATGCGGAGTGAGAGGGAATATCGAATATAGAACGTTGATATCGAGAGGAAGTTAATCGATGGCATGGTTCTACAGAGTTGAAGTTTCGAAGAGTGGGATGATCATTTTTTAGAAGCTATGTTTTCGTTTCTTTTTTTTCTTGTTGGATTCTTTTAATAGAATTTATCGAGATTCGAAAGAGTAATTCATCGTGATACGCGAAAGACACGCACGAGAAAGAAATTTCAAAGTGGAATCTCTATCTTTTTTTTTTTTTTTTTGTGAGATGGATAGCTCGAATATTGAATATCGAATATAGGATAATGATATCGAGACGAAGGACCAGAGGGTGGATATCTATATTTTTTTTCCTTTTTCCTAGATGATACTTTGTTGGATTCTTTTACGCGTTTGATAGGGTAACAAGAGATCTCTAGAAGGGATGACATCGACGAGAATGATTTCTAATGAAACAAAAGTGGAGAAAAAAATTGTCCAACGTAAAAATCGATACTGAGATACAGATTTATGACCAAAACAAAAAAAAAAAAAAAGTTATTTAAACTACAGGTTGAACAGTAATAAATATCGTAAAATCCTAATAAATAAATGGTAGAAAAATCCTTGCTACAAAAGAATCTAAATCTAGCTGGTATTTACCTTGGAAAATTAATCGGTTTACATAAATTCCATCGAGCGCATACCAAATAAAATCGATAGCTCGCCAACAACAAACGACACATTCACCTATCCTTGAACCGCTTAAGAATTCGGGACAAAGGGAGCGTGGAGAGAACTTGATGCATTAGGTAACCCGATGGTGGTTACCCGGAAACCGCAGTAACGTCGTCATTGGCTGGCGTGTTTGTTTAAAGTGTAAATGCAAATTAGGGAGCCGCTATAACAGGTTGTTGCTCCGCGAGCCGCCTCAAGGATAGAGGGAGGAGGAGGATCGAGCAAACGTTTGCGAGGTAAGGAGATTGTGCAGAAGGGGCGTTCAAGCCTCCTTCTCCACGAGGGAGGGAGAGAAGGGAGATCGCGTCTGAGATCGGAGGTTGAAACACTCTACCGCCCACGGCGGGCTTGGATGGCTCTCTCTCTCTCTCTCTCTCTCTTTCTCTTTCTCTCTGTTTCGCTCTCGCTCTCGCTCTCGGCTCCGATCAGAGCCGGCAAATGGATAAATTACTCCGGCTCGGTTGGTGACATCGTCGGGAAGCGTGTCAACCCTTCGAGCTGCCTCTGTCACACCCGTTCGAATTCGATTTCGAAGGCAGGTGTACTCGGGCAAAAATAATATTAACCGAGCGAAAGGAGAGAAAGGAGAGAAGAGACCAAAGTCGATGTTCCACGGAGCAATTTGTCTTTGACGCGATTCTTTTTTTTCGACTCGTCGGAAAACGGATTTCGATTTCTGTCTCTCTCTTTCCTACGATTCTTCTCTTATTTTTCTTCTCTTTCCATTTTTTTCGAAATTCGGGGCTTCGAAAAGTTGTTTCTTTTTTTTTTTTTTTTTCCGCATCTGTTATAATATTCTATCGGTTTAGATGAGAAATTTGGGAAAAATCGAAACGAGGAATCGTTCGCGTCGTTGTTAAGCGGCGAATGAAAAATTTGTTGTCCCTATTGAAATCGAATGAACGTTCGCAAGCAACCCGTCAAAGTTTCTATCCCTCCCCTCCCTCCCGTTATAAAATATTAACGAACGTTCCGTTCCGGATTGGATCGAACCATCAACAGCACGGAGCAGCACGGAATCTGTTTACCGTATCCAAACATCTATCCCGCTTGAAAAATTCATTTTTGAGTCTGATGAATCGATCAAAGATTCATCGAATCTCGCGACACTTTTTTGAAAGTGAAACTCCCTTTTGCTGAATTCCCACGGTTGAATGGAAAAAAAAAAAAAAAAGAAAAAAGAAAAACTCTCTGCGCCAATTGTCCTCCTCGAATTCCTTCCGAAAACGACAATTCCTTCGTCACACGTGCAGAATCATCTCGAGATCGGGCCAGGAAGAGGATGGCGGATGGCACGCGCTGAAGGATGGCAAGCTCGAGGAGGGAGAAGACGGAATAACGAAGGATGCTTCGAACTGAGAAAAGGGAGGGAGGAGGCGTCGTAATGGCGGCTAAATTCCTGCAACGACCGGATGCAATTTAATGCCAGTAGTCGTGGCGCTATCATCGCCTCGCTGATGCAATATCTTTCGAGTTTCCGGCGTCTAGTTAGTGCTGGAACGAGCTGTTGATAAATCTCTCCCCCCGCCTATGGCTTCCCACCACCGACTCCTTCCAACTCTGCTCTCCCCCATGTTCAACCCACCCATCGTTGCCACCACCCTCGCGGCTCGGTATGTGCAGGCCATTTCTCCACACCGGAATTACATCCCCCAAATTGTAATTTTGTCGGGCACCACTCTCCGCGTAACACCCGCATTATTTCCCCCACCCACCTACATCATGCTAACAACCCCCTTGACACCCTCCTCCGAACGAGCACCGACGAGCTCGTTCCATCCGTTTGCTCTCTTTCCTTCGTCCCATCTACTTCCCCATTTCGTACGAAACGAACGAAACGAAACGAAACGAAACGAAACGAATCGAAACGGAAGGGAAGGGAACGAACGAATCGAATGATAAAAGGAAGAAAAAGAAGGAAAGGATTGTCTGTAGGCCGCGCGGAACGACGTCGTTCTCCTTGCGTGACACGTGTCTGCGAACGAGCATCGATTTCCGCTTCCCATCGGTTGACCTCTCCTCCTTTGACCGCTGTCTCTGGAACACCGCGTGGAAAAGGGAATTAACCGTTCAGGTCGATACGCACCTGAGAGAGAGAGAAAGAAAAAGAGAAATAGATGGAGAAAGGAGGGATGAAGAGAGGCCGTCGAAGAGGCGGCCGAGAGTAGAAGTGTATCCAGAGAGGAGAGGTGTGTGTGTGTGTGTGTGTCGAGAGATAAATCTATATAAGAGGGAGAAGGTTTAATAGAAATCGCGAAACGGTTCTGCGAGAAATGTGCCCGGGCAAATTTCACTCCCGGCGTTCGCTCTATCATCCATCAGTTACATCCTCTCGGTTGTTTAAGTTAAAGATTAATACAGGAGGGAGGGGGGGCGGTACTAATTCCTCGAAAACGGGTTGAAAACGGGTCAAAATGCGCCCGGGATACACACCTTCTTCCTTCTCTCTCCCCCTTCCTTTACGATCCTCCTATCCGACTTAACTCGGTGGAATTACGAATGGAAAGAACACGTAACACGGTGGTTAAATCACCGTGGCAGTTACATTAGTTCCATTCCAGGGAGTCGAGTCGAGTGGAAGGTTGAAAGATAAATTTATAAGGGAGAAGGAGCTCGAATGAAAGGAACAGAAAGCAGCTCCCCCGAATTTCCCTGGCTAAATTTTCACGAAGTGGAAGTTAATGCTCGAATATTACAACGAATACACGTGGTGTACGAAACATCGTGAATTCGCCAATTCTCCAAAATATATTCGAAACTTCTTCAAATATTCGAAATAATTTCCTTCCAGGATCTATCCCTGTTCGACTCTCGATCGACTGATCGAAGTGCGAAAGAGCATTAAACGATTTATTTACATCGGTTCCCGTTTTCAAGAGCGAACGAGTGGTGGATCGTGGAAGAAAAGTGGAAAACACGCGAGATGGCCGAGATTATATAACCGATTTTCATGGCGTTACCGCCAAGGAATGGAACTCTCAACGATGTCGTTAAGAAATTAATTATTAAACCCGGCCGATAATCATCGCATAGAGTAGCCCTTTTCGATCCGACTCTTCGAAACGGAGCAGATTGTATTGGATTACCTCCAGCTAACCCCTCGTAGCTCGCTCCATAGAGAGGGTGGCCAGCCGCGAGAGATTAACGTTAAACGGGGCGGCCAACACTTTGACCTCCTCTTCGATACTTTCCATCGAATATATTCCTTGCTTAATGCCAGAATTTTCAACGTTTTTTTTCTTTTCTTTTTCTTTTTAACAAAAAGGAAGCTTCTCGTGGTACGACATCGACACGTTTAAGATTTATTCAATTTTCTTTCGAACATTCGATAAAACGAAACGACTTTTTAAAGTTTCAATGTCTGAGAATAATGTCGTATAATTCGAAATTCAAAAGTTTTCCAATTCAATTACAAAACTCGTACAGTCGTTTGTACTTCGTTACATTGACCATCTTTCGACGTATATAGAATTATCTAAGAATTATCGGAGTGCAAAAATTTCAAAAATATAAAAAAACGAGGGAGCAAAGGAATATTTCAAATGCACCTTAGCAGCATCAAATATCGAACACAAATTCGGGAAATATTTGATAAACAAGTACAAAATTAAATCACCATAATATCCAATAATATCCATTGCGCAGAGGCAACGTTAAACCCTCCTCCCCCCTGTTCGTTAAAATTTCTACATATATTTAAGAATAAATGGACGAATAATTGCGTCGTTCGAGGCTCGCGGCAGGGAAAGCCATTTTCGAAAGTTCGAACGATGGGATGTCCGGATTTTATAGCGATTCCGTGACTTGGCCGATTCACATTTTATCGGCGGGTTGCAAGGGTGACGGTGGCGGCGGTTTAAAACTTCCTGGATAATTAACTAAACTAATTAGCGCGAACTGCGGAACGAAACATCGACGTCTCGAGGGGAGGAGGGAGCGGCAGGGAGCGAGAGGGATAGCCTGTTAAATTCGCGAGATAAAGCGACCTCGAGCTTGTTGATACGAGACACGTTGCCACTATCAATCATTCGGCCGCTTCCGGTTCCAGCCTCGACGTTTGTCAGTGTACAAGGAGAAAATAGCACGGAACCTTTCCACCCACCCGGCCGGCTAGTTAACACGACTTCCGTTTCCCCTTTCCGATCGAGCGGCGGCGATTCGTCACCTCGTCTGTTTGCAAATTGACGGAAGCTTCGAAGGAAACCTCATTTTCACCCTTTGAGTCCCTTTAACGTATTCGATAAAAATCGGGAAGGGGTTTCGATATTGATCCTCTGGATTAAACTTAGAAATTTTTGCTTTATATATATATATATATAAATTTGGGAAAAATCGAAGAGGTTTCCAAGTAGTAGATATTCTCGATTGGAAACTTGGAAGGAAATTTAATTTTAACAATTTATATCGAAAATCGAAAGGATTTCGAGGTGGCTTCAAATTGACTTCACTTGAACTCTTTCGATATATTCGAGAAATTTTTAATGGATATTAATTTCTAATAAATAGTATGAAAAACAATTGTAAAACGAAGAAGAAATACAATACGAAATTTAAAATGCAAAAAAAAAAAAAAAAAATATAGAAAATTCTATTTCATCTTTCATCATCCAAGAAATCTCCGCAACGGATATAATTTATAAATATACAACTTTGATAATCCAACACAATGGAAGGATAAATTTGATTTAATTACTATCCATATTTTTATTTATTTATTTACATCTTTCTCTCGCGTATTCAACGAGATAGAAGTTTAATCCGGAAGAAGATTTAAGAATTCTTCTGATGGATGTCGTTTTCGTTTTCTTCTTTTTTCTCGCGCCAACTTCACCGACGTATCGTTAACCGCTCGAGGTAAAGAGGGAGGAATGAGACGAGGGAGGAGAGAGACGAGGACAGGAAATCGCATAGAACCGGAGGCTATGAGGACGTTAACGGCGTTATTAGTCCCATTGCGCGAACAGGAATGAGGGGAAGAAAGTAAGAGAGAGAGAGAGAGAGAGAGAGAGAGAGAGAGAGAGAGAGAGAGAGAGAGAGAGAGAGAGAGAGAGAGGGGAATTGATAGGTGAAATCGAGCTGGATCTTGCTCAATCAATCAAACGGAGGCAAATCGAGTCGATGGGGGAGGAAGAAAAGGGTGCGAGGGAGCAAAAAACGGGAGAGAAAGAGCGGAATGGACGAGAGGGATGGAAGAAGAAGAAGAAGAAGAAGAAGGGGGAGGAGAAAACATCACAAATCAAAGAAGCGGTGACAGTTAATTCATAACTCGCAACCCCCTACCCTCTTTCGAATTCCCTAGCCGCCTTCGCCTACCCCTTTTCAATCTGTGCCAACGTGGCACAGTTGCGTGTGCACCTCGACGAGCATCTCTTTTCGTCTCGATACACGCTCCAACGGAGCATTGTTGCACTTTTGTGTCCCATCCCTTCCCGTTTCTTCTTCTCTTTCTCCTCTCTTTACCCATTCTTCCCCGATTTTTTTCTTCTTTTTTCGATTCTCTCTTTCATTTCTCTCCCTCTCTCGTTTCGTTCCCTGGATTTTTCTACTCGAAGTCACGTGATATTGTAATTCCTGCGTCCCGAAGAAATGATTTTCAAATAGTTTCTTCTATATACGATTTTAAATCTTATATATACGATTTTAAATCTGTCCCGCCCCAATTACAATTCATCTTTCTCTCGTTCGTTACTTGTCACGATGACTCGGGAACGTCGAGCGTGAAATTAATCGGAATAAGCCTCGTTGATTCTATCTATTTATATTTTCGTAATCGACGAACTACCTAAGCTATTTTACAAAAATTTTATCGAAAGATCCATGTATTCGAATTCTCACATCTCGACCTACGTTATCCAATTCGATATTTCGATCGACTTTTAGCATTCTTCTAAGCTCCTCCCTCGTTCCGCGGGAATCGAAAAAAAAAAAAAAAAGAAAAGAAAAACGTCAACCATACTCGAACATCTTTCTTTCTCTCTGTTTCCTTTTTTTTTTCTTCTTCTTCTTCTTTTTCCTTCCCTTCAAACATTAATCCTAATGCCCGTGTGAATAGGTAATGCAATTTAGCAGGTGTCAGGGCGCTGACGAGGGCGATAAAAGTGGCATGAGTGCGCGAGGGGGAGGGGAGGGAGAGGATCGAAGAGATGACAAGCGGCGTTAAGCGGCGTTGCGCAACGAGAACGAATTGCGAAAGCGGTTTTCGTCTGTATCTACCGGTCGATCTCTCGCCACCACCGGACGTGCAACGTACGTGCCCCGAATGGCCGCTGTCCATGACTCATTTACATTAATACGAGGGGGTGGGGGGAGGAGGGGCTGAACACGAATCTCTATGCTTCGCATTCGGGTATCATCGTATTCGCGATAAAAACGATCGAAATGAAATATATACACCCATACGTATACATCCCTCGCTTACATCCCTCCCCCTTCCTCCCTTCCTCCGCTTTCGAACCGCAACTTTATTAACCATCCGGTGATATAATCGCTACGATTAACGTCGATGCGATAATTCACCGAGTCGCGCCTTTTCTTTCACTCCGACTCTCTCCCAAAGTTTCCAAGTTTCGAAGATGCTTCTCTCGAAATTCTCTCTTTCCCTTCTTCGAAAGTAAAAGAGGAAGAATCTCGGGAGGAGGAGAAATTAATTCCCGGGGAGGAAGAATACGGTGGCTGTCGTGCTAGACGACGAGAGGAAGAACGAAACCTATAAACCTTCGTTCATTCGTACGTCTATGGGAGAGAGACGAAGCTACCAGATATAGTGGTTCCGGTTCGATGAGACGTAACTTGAAAATCCCCCCCTCCTCCGTGTCTATCTCCCTCCCTGCATCGACCACGAAACGGAAGTTTCCGTAATCCATGGACCGGTAAGTAGTCAAAGGCGGCGGTGTTACACGTGAAATATTGAGCAGCCACTCCGCGCGCGGAAATACCGAATGCAGATGCGTCGCCGCGTTTAATCCACGCGCGACATCGGATACATACGAAATCGATACACGAGCCTCGGTATCCCCGCTTAATCGACGCTCGATTAATTAAGAAACGAGCGTTTCCCCGCGACCTAGCCCCATGGCAATGCTAGACGACTCGACGCTGATCAACGCGCGCGATTCGGCCGAGAGTCGAGCGATGCTTTAAAAGGTCTAATCGACGAGGGTTTGAACCGTTATTCCGCCGTGTGTGCTTATCTCGGCGCCCATTACGCACATCAACCGTCTCCTTTCCGATCCGCCCTCGATCGTATGCCCTCGTATCACGCCAACCTTCCCTACCACGTGTCGAGATCCCTTACGAGAAAGAGAGAGAGAGAGAGACTAATAGACGAAATTAAACTTAGAGGTTGAAGGTGTTGGATGAAGGAATTCGAAAGGGGTGGGAATTATATCGTTTCTCGGTGGGCCGGTCCGATGTTAATAACGGTACCGCACGATTCGAAGGAAAATGGAGGGAGAGAGAGAAAGAGAGAGAGAGAGAGGGAGAGAGAGAGGGAAAAAATGGAAATGGAATTCAGCCTCGAATGGAAAGTCGAACGAGAATCGTGGCGTGCTCGTTCGTGGCGCGACGAATTAGAGGTCGGGGATCGGTGTAATCGAATGCTCTCGCGATACCGTGTTTGATTTTATGCGGTGGATTTAGCTCGGTGTATGGTATGGTTGAGCTGGGTTTTCGGTGAGATTGGTCTTGCGCGATAGGGTGTATTTTGTTTCGTATCGTAAATTTTTTTTTTTTTTTTTTTTTTTTTTTTTTTGATAAGCAATCGAGAGAATAGAATTTATCTAGGGGGAAAGAATCGAATTAGAGCGATGGATGAAGAGTACTTGTAAGAGTTGGTGCGAAATTGTGGCGTTCGAAACGTATTACTTCGTGTCTTTCGGACACGTTTCCATTTCGAGTTAAAAAATACGCGTGTACGTGGAAAATATTATGTTGAATCCAATTAAACATAATTGACAGAGAATTTCTTCTCAATTTTTCTCACACTTAATTTTTTTTACGAATCCTATCTATTTGAAGGAATTAATTTTAATTTTGTAAAATAAAAGATCAATCGGTTGTTTTATTCGAATCGACAAAACATCTTTATGCAAATGTATTTGAAGAATCGTGTTATCGTGTATCACAATTCCAATCCACTCATCATCAAAGGATGAAAAGTAAATAAAAAAAAAAAAAAATTCGCAAACGAGTTTAATTCGTTTCCTTCTTTTATTTGATCTCGATCCACCACGATCTGATGATTTCCACCCCGTGAAATTCCGAAATTGCCTCGTGGAGCGATAAACGAGCGATAAAGCGCAGATACAGCGTCACCGTTTCGTTTCTTAAGCGCGGGAATATTCTATAATAGCGAAATTAGTGGCCATCTCCGGCGTTTAATTATCTTGGTGGAAACTGGCCGAAACGGGGCGAAAGACAAACCTAATCGACGTGTACCGGACGCGAAAGTGAGGAAGGCGAGAATTTTCCGGCGGCCGATTCCCAGGAGACGGGCCACGAGATCGAATGCTAATTCCTTTAGGCGCCTTGGGAGCGGAAATTTGAACGGGATTAGGTCAGCCCGCCGTCCCCTTCCACGAAAATGTTCCCAATGAATAACAAAAAAATCGGACAATCCTGCACGAGGATTGCCTGTACATCGATCACTCGGAACAGGATTCGATTAAGGAACTGGACTACCTCTCTGAATTTCTGTCTCGATCGATATTTCTTTGTCTTATTTCGAATCATTGGAATACCATGATTATTACTTGAAAAAAAGAAAATTGGAATCCTTCTTCGATCGAGAAACTATCTACGTTGTCCTTATTTTGTCGTTGGATCATTATTTTTTGAAAACTCGCCCGTATATATAATATTCATAGAAAGTGTAAAAGTAAATGTTGAAATTTAACCCCTCAACGATTGTACGAGTTACTTTATTATTGTAACAAAAAATTTAAACGATAGTTCAAATTCATCTTTCCTATCGAAGCTGGCATACCACGTTAATTTCTCATTTGGATAAACGTGCAAGCCGATGTAACAACAAGTTTTCATTACGAAGCCATCCGTTTTTTTTAAGAATAATATTTTACCGAATAAAACGATCAAAATTTATGCCTTGCTTAATTTTCCATTTAGTAATTTCTATTTGATAAAAACAAAATGTCCTATTCAAAACGACGCGGAAAATAAAAAATTAACAACGATCGTTCCATACATCTCTTTATTATTACTCGAGAAAAATTCTCCTCTTTCGAATCCCACTCAAACGTATTAACCGCGTTCCACAAGAATCCCACTGTACGAGTGGGAATCTTTTTTTCTTCCCCTCCCCGAACCGCAAAAAAATTCTCTTAACTCGAACGCTGAATGAAACATTCACCGACAAGCAACTTCCATTAAGATGAAAAACCCTTATAAAAACCCCGGCCACTTTCCGATCCGTGTCCAAGTCGTATTCCCAGACAAAATCTTTCGCAAACCAAGATCCAGAATTCATCGTGATGGACGGGAAACGGTATCAATTATACCGTCTCACGTGCACGCAATTACCGTGTAATCCCGCGAGTCCTCTGTCCATCTTCGCGGGCCATCGTCTTTCCCATTTCCTCCGGGGAGGACGGAACGAGGGGGGACGGAACGGGAGGTTTCATTTGCGAGATACGGCCGCGCATATAATGATTATTCAAATCGTCGTCGGGGGATGTTAGGATTCTCAGGTATCGAGGGATAGTAGGTGCGGGGAGGGGGAAGGCGAGGAGAAGAAGAGGCGAACGAGGAGAGGAGAAATCCAGCCTAGGAATACGGTGATCTGCGGTGTGTGATCCGAGCCATTAGGCAAAGCTTCTCGCATCCTTCTTCCGCTCGCTTCCTCTCTCCCTCTTTCTCTCTCTTTCTCTCGACCCCCATCCGAGTGTCTCGCGCTAACTGAAAAGGACGAAGCACGTGTTCCACGGGTTTTTGCAGGACGGTGGAAACGTCCCGCTTTCTCGGACCTGCTAAGTCTGCCCGCGCAATCCGCAGCACGCTCCTCCCCCCCCTACCACCGTTCGTCCTCCCTTTTCTTTGCAAGGCTTGTGATGACGTCACGCCCCACCGAATGCGCTTTCGTTGCCCCTATGGAGATTACCTTTCCACCTGGATCCGTACCAGTGGAGGATTTGGAATTCTTTAGAGAAAGAGAAAGAGAGAGAGGTTTTCAGGAGGAGTTCAAAGTATTGGAGATGCAACAAGGAGGAGGATTTAAGAAGAAACTGGAAGTGGAATTTTTTTTTTTTCAAATGTATGTTTTTTTTTCTCTGCATGTTCATTCAGTATGTATTATTTGGTGATATTGATTAGATTTAGCAAGATAGCACGAGTTTACTGAAGGAAGAACATCGATACTTAATTGATTATCAGTTGAAACGATCGATCCATTTTAATTTTTCATCCTATTCTATATATATATATATCAGAAAAATCGTTCTACTTTATTCTTAAATGAATAAGTCGAAAATAACGAGTTCGAAATATATTCAATATTTAGGACAGCTTTTACCTGCCTTTGACCTCCGCTCTTCGTCTTATTGGAAGGATAGGTTAATTCTTTTCCACGAACTATTTATTAACTATTATTAACCGAAGAGAATCGGCGTCGTCAAACTTCCCGCTTTTACCATAGTAACGCGATACGCGAGACGACAGGGATGATTTCCCTCGCCTCCTCTGTGCAAACGTGCATGCGTTTCGCTGGCAAACAACGCGCCTTTCCCTTTTTCCCTCTCTCTTTTTCATCCCCCCTTACGATCTTCTCCCCCTCTCTCCTCTTCCTTCCTGTTCAACCGGTCACGACCACATCCCATGGATGGTTCTATTCCATCCTTTTGTTCCGCAAACTTACCTCCCCCCCTCCTTCCCTCCCCATTTGCAAACGAAAAAAAAAAAAAAAAAAGAGCGGTTCGCCCCTAATGGATACGACGCGTGAATATTGCTCGCGTAAATCGCCTTATCGGTCAACCAATGGCGGAAGCTTCATTATCATCGTCGCCCTTTTTGTATCGTCGGCCATTTTTCTTCGCGTCGTCGTCATTGCCTCACTCTTCGCCTCGTCGCCCGTGCGACACCACGTTTGTACCGACGGGAAGGGAAGGGGGTTACGACATCGGAAGAACGCGCCCTCGTTCCTTCGCGGGGACCTCGTCATCCTTCGTTATCGTTCGTAATCGAGACTGACCGCGTTTTTTCACGGTATTTTCTCCCCCTCGATGTCGACAAATTTAGGAGAAATTAATCAACGTTCGAAGGAGTGTAATTTAGATTTGGATGGAACGCCTCGATATTTATTCGACGCGTGTGAATTAACGCGATTAAGTGGATTAGATTAGGCTCGCGAATGAATTCTTCTTTGAGAGTTGAAGTTAATTCGAGAGTTAATTTAATTCGTTGGGATGACCTTTAAGTTAAATATACGTTTTCGCGAGAAGTTTCAGCTTTCCGTTAATTTCGTCCTCCTCGTTAAAAATTCACGATTTACTTTTATAATCGAAGAAGCAGGAAACGGGGTGGGATGTATTTCTGGAAAACGAATTTCTGTCTGATCCGAAAGATCATTATTTCGCGAAAAATGGCGCTGATTATATTAATACAAGCCAGAGAAGAAATATACGGAGAGGTTCTTTTTCTTTTTTTTTCTCGTTCGTTCGCGAAGCGTCTACATTGTCATCAAGCTAAGCTTCTTACAAGTCTGCCTTCTTATATCGGATCGTTCTCCGTTAAAACGGTTGCCTCCCTCCTTCTACCGAGGTCCGGCAATCTTGTAATCCAGTCATATCCTGCCTCAAAAAGATGTACTCCACGAACGATGAAGATCACGGATACTTTATCGGACGAAACTTCTCAATAACATCTTTTATATGCTTTGTAATCTCGGACGGCGATATTTCGTCCTCTTTCTTTCTCTTTTTTTATCAATACGACGATACAATTCTTCTCGACTCATAGACGATTATTGAATGCCAATCTCTATACGGATCGAATTGTTATAATTGGCCTTGGTACGAGTGAATATGAAACGTTTGAATTTTAAACGCACGATTTTGCGACAAATATGAAATAATATACGAATGGTTATAACGATACGGAGGAAATATTCGAAAACGGTTCAAATCTGACAATTCTAAGAATATTAAAGACGATCGACATCAAAACGATTTTAACGAGATAATTTCATCTTCCTATAGATAATAGACTATTTTTTTTCTTTTTTATTTACCGAATAAAAAGATAAACACGATCAACGTATCTGTTTACCTGATGCTGGCACGGTCGAGAATTTTTTTTTCTCCGACGAGCATGCTTCTTTATTCCAGTCAACCCTTGCTCTCCCCTTCTACAAACCCTCTTAACGAACCCTTTTAAGAAAAAACTGCCTACAATGCTTCGCCTTCATAAATACAAATCTAACCCCGTTCCCCGTTCATTTCAGTTTCTTTCTTAAAACGTGTCCAATACAAAGCAAGACAAAGCAACACTGCGGCCGAAAAATCGAAACGAAGGGCGATAAAAACCAGCGGCAACAAGATATTAAAAAAAAAGCCGGAAAGAGAAAATGCAGCCACCGAACTCTCAAAGCCGACGAAAAAAACGTACGAGAAAAGAACGAATTGGGCGTACGTGAAAGTGAAAGAGGGGAGGAGAAAAAAAGAAAGAAGAAAAAGACATAATTGAAACGTCAAATATACAGATTCTTTGGCCTCGCTCGTGTCACGTATCCCTTCGACACGTATTTCCCTTCTCCTTCCTCCTCTCTCTCTCTCTCTCTCTCTCTCTCTCTCTCTCCTCCCCAGATATTTTACCTTTGACCTTTTTTTCTTCTCTTTTCTCTCTCTCTCTCTCTCTCCCCCCTCCCTCTCTCTCTTTCTCGCGCAACCCCCGAGGGGTTGAAGCGGTCGAAGAGAATTTCGGTGGGATCTGCGGCCGTGCGGGACCACGGTCGCGCCTCCCCACGTTTCACGGCTAAATTGCCGTTTCACGATTGGCAGCCCGTCAACGATTCGATGCTCGAACAGAGCCTGACCACTGTTATCATTATACGTACGCGCACCACCAGGATGTCTGTGGTCGCTTGGTACACGACACCGAACCGCATAAGCCGACGTACGGATTTTTGTCATCGGTTGGAACCGCCATTGCACATGATCCCCGGCCCGGAATGACGTTTCTGGTTGATTTCTGGGAGGGAGGAGGGGGAGAGGGAGGATGAGAGGGAGGGGAGGCCGCGGCAGGGACTGAAAACGTGGGAAATCGGCGAAAACGACATTGCCACCGACATTGCTGCAACAGAGCGTCGTTACATCCAGGCTTCACCTGGATCATGTTTCGACAGCGTTTCCACGTGTCGTTCGGAATGTGTCGTTGGGGAGGAAGGGTGGGAGGGAGGGGGAAGGGGGGAGAGAGAGAGAGAGAGAGAGGTTGACGTGACGCGGTTTGTACCGCGGTAAATGGAAGGTTTCAATTCGATTCTTTGGGGCGGGAGGGAAGGATTGGAACCGTTTCGAGGTATTATAGACTCGCGTAAAAGACTGGAAGTTTTGCAGTTTTACAGAAATTTTTATCAGAGAGAAAATCGTTTCGTAATTGGATGTCGATAGATTATTGTTAAATTCGAAATTCGGTGACGCGAAAAGAATAAATCAAAGATCGGTCGATGATCGACTTTTCGTACGGAAAAAGATTAATTTCGAAACAACTTTCGAATCGTTAAAATTAATAAAAAAAGAAAAAAGGAATTCGAAGTATTCGAAATAGTATACGAATATTTCACGAGCAATCCTCATCACCCTATATATATATATATATTCAAAGAAAGTAGCCCTCTACGGTAATGAAACGATCGATTGACCCGAATCAAGTCCCCCCCCCCTCGTAAGTTCCTTTTAAAACTATCTTCTAAAACAAGAACGGGCCGCATTCCGCTCACGGCCCGCGTCACCCATAAACCGATTTAATCCTCCCTCGTACCGCGCGCCCGATTCCACGTTAAACGTTCCACCACCTGGACGATCCCTTAACGAGTCTCTTTGCCCGTTAAACGCGATACCGCTATTACGATCGGCCGCCTTTAAAGGAGGAGGAAACTCGTGCCCTTAAAAGATTCATGAAAACTGCGACGCGAAGAGGTCGTTCCGTCCCCCTCCCCCGAACCTTCCACCCTTCGAAACTGCGATTTCCACCGTTCCCACCATGGCGAGAGCGAAACAGGCGACAGGCTTCGCCTCGGCCGTCGCCTGTAGGCGATAAGTCAACGGTCTCTGGAGAGGAAAATCGCGAGTGGAGGGAAAATGCAGGGGAAGGAGGCGATGAAAGACGCAGAATTTAATAACCATAGGAAGCAGAGGGGGAGGGGGGTGGCGTCGCGGCCTGAGACATGGATATAATCTTGGCAAGGTAAAGTCGTACGTTAGGGACCGGAGAACGCATTCCTCGCGTCGCTAACAACATGCTGTCGGCATGCACGGCCTGTCCTCTTCCTTCGTCGAAGGAAGAAGAAAGGAGTTCGGGGTTGAGCGGCGACATAATTCTAATTTTATTGCCGTGGCCCGGATGCGAGCCCCACCACCACCACCACCACCACCGCCACGAACGAGACCCCGGATTTATGGGCAATTTTTCTTATTAATTTTCATAAGTTCGACACGTGAGCCGGCGTCTACACAAAGCCCCCTCCCCCTCTTCTTTAGACCGTTCTAGATCCCCGTGAGGAGGGGTGCACGGCGCGAGCACGGCGGCCCCATTTTCTCTCCATCGCTCTCTTCCACCTTATAACCCGGCCGATGGTTATATCGAGACGCGGCGCCAAACTTCGACGATGGCGTGGAACATCTTTCGCAGCCAAGTTGGAAAGCGTGAGAAAGGGTGAGAAGAGTGAGGGGAGAGAGGGGAGAGAGGCGAGTGAGTTTTGCGAGGGGGAGGTATATTAAAAAATTTTAAGGCGCAAAGTGGAAATTCGAGGAATTCGTGATTGACGCGTCGCGGATGATTGGCTCGAAGAAGGCCGGAAGATTCGAAAATTGTGGATAAAACGACGGGTATATTCAGCGTTTACCGTTAAATACGCCCTACCGTTTGAAAGGTAAGCTCGGTGGAAGAAGTACGCTTGTTTGTTTCACCCTCTTTATTTGAGGGTACAATTTAATTAATTATGGGACGTTATTTATTTCGAATTATTCGCCTCATTGTACAGGGTAGAAAGTTCGTTCAATCGTAACGTGATTTTGTATCGTGGAACGGTTACGGATCCGTGTAATTGGTTTTTTAATGTAATACTCCCTTGTTGCTCGAAAAACGGAATAATAGGGAGAAACTTCTTCGATCCTTGCTGCGACGATAAAAGTTTTAACGCGAGTACGTTTTCTAATCGATCGAGCGTCGAATATCAAAGGATTAATTCCTCGAATTATTTCCTAATCGATCGATCACATTGGATACTTATCAATCGTATATTTCCCTCATATTTCTAAAGCGCAAAAAATTCGTCGATTCGTTCCATTTATGAATAGAAGAAATCGCGAAGCGAACCCAGAAATTTTCCTGGCGCAACGAAGTGAAAAAAAAAAGCATCTACGACGTTTCGAAGGAGTAAATAATGGAGAGTGACGAAGGGATGGCTACGAAAGATGAGCAAAGAGTGGAGAGGGGGGGAGGGGGGAGAGAAAGAGAATAGAAAATTGGACGGTAAACTCGTCCCACTGTTTCCACCTTGGTGTGGTAAATTGAGAATAAACAGGAAGCGAAGGTTTCCGCCTCCCCCCCTCCAAGAAAAATATTTCGTAACGGCAGAAATCGCGAGGAATTCGTCGAGAATGAGTACCATCTTTGAAATCGTACCTTAATCGAATCGAAACTCGACTTAATTATTAACTCGCGGTCCCCAAGAATGAAATTTCGTCTCTCTACAATCACTATAAAACAAAGATTCCGCTCTTATTGCGCTCGTCGTAACCGCCACGATGCCTTTTAATTTTCAATGTTTCGATTTGCATTATATGTGCTTAGAAGACTTCGATCGAATTTCATTGATCAGGAATTATATATATATATAAAAATCTATAATTATTTTAAGATAAAAAAAAAATATTGACTTTTAAAACGAGGACAACTAATCATAATTATATAATCATTTCATATATTGTTTTTATTTACCAATGAGCCTGAATCGATCTAATTAGTTGATAGATTGATAAATTTAGAAAAAATAATCTAAAAATATGATATGTAATATCTTGTAATATCTCTAATATGAAAAGAAAATTTAAAAATATATAATTAATAACAAAAGTTAACACACTTTTATAATCCCGCGAAGAACTGTAATATCATCGGTCAATTCAATTTATAGTTGTGAAGATAAAGATGTTTTTTATCCGTTGAAACCCAATTTTCGAGTAAAATAATTTTATTCCTGTCTTTTGCAATTTATAAAATGAATAATTTATATAATGAATATTTTATTTATTTATTATATTCTAATTTGTTATCTAACTTAACTTTTGCTATCTTTTCCATTTTTGTAATTCTTACATTTCTGTTTTACCAACACGAATAGATCCATATATCCGAACACTCCTACTTTATCGTCTACTTAATTTTTCTCTAAAAATCTCCAATTTTACTTTGCAAAAACGAAAAATAGTTCATTTTATTTTTCAATTAATCCGTGTGATTTATAACACTTCTACCATATCGAACTAAAATTTGAATAATAGTGAATAAAAGAGCAACCTGTTGAATTCTATGCTGTTGTCTAAATCGTGAGCTTTCATTTCTTTCGTTTTCCAATGTATACGATATAACAAAAAGTTAATATGAATATGTATAAATTGAAAACTATAAAATCAAATTTATTATTTTACATTATTGATGTTATTTAAAAATATATATTCTTCTCTTGCATTTAAAATTACAAATATTATAGTCAACTCTTTCATTTATATATCAAATAAAAAAAGATCGATGTTATAAAAGATAAAAGTTTTAAAATTTCTGCAATTTTTTCTAATTTCTCGAATAAACTTCGAGATTTAAAATATTTTTGAAGACAAGATTTCTCGAAAAATTGAACATGATCGTGGAAAGTCAAAGATCGCATCGTTCACGCGCAATTTTCAAATTTGAATTTGATCGCACTTCAACTCGAATCCCGATAACGAACGAGGCGGAAAACGCGGCCACGGAAAAGTATCTTGTTCGCCTATTCAATCTCTCGGTACTTTTCATAAAATATCTTAAAATCGAGAAAAAAACTCTTTCTAGAAACTTGGAAAAATCTTCGAATGGAATTGAAGATTGAATTGAAAAGAAAATATATTTCATAATATGCTCGTATATATGATTTAATAAATATTAAATACAGTTATAAAAAAAAAGAAAAAATTATATTTATTAAGCTGAAATGGAATATTGGAAAATAATAATGATGAATTATTTATTTGATATTATGAATGATATTATAATAAAAATAAAAAAAATACAATATAATGTTAATAGAATTAAAAATTATATGAAAATATTATTAAAATAAGAATATTAAAATAAGAATTCTAATATAAGAGAATATATATTTATTTTTTGCAAATTCGAAAATTAAATTAAATAATTAAGATAAGAATTTTTAAATTGAATTAAATCGATCATTATTGAATTATTTGATTTTAAAATTTCTTTTATAACAATAAATTTTATTGTAGTTTTTATTATAAATAATAAAATATATTATAAAATCAATATAAAATTATTAAATAATTAAATAATTATTAATAAAATGTATGAAATTATTTCTAAAATTAATAATATTAATAAATTATTTATAGAATTATTAAAAATTATATTTAAATATTTAAAATTAAAATTTTTCTTTTCTGTATTCTATCGACAGTTATCTAAATTACCAACTGTATATATACGGCGCGGCGCGCTCGACCTCACTTCGATCGATACTGTTATACCGTGCGGTCGTGTCGAAAGTACGCTCGTTCGATTTCATATATAATTTAAAATTATTCATGTATTTTGCGTGCAACAGCAACATGTTTTGTTTTACGATTGTTTAAAATACACACAATTTATTCACGAGTACGCATGTTTTATTCGCGAATCTTTAAAGTTCGTGTTTTATTTGCAAAAAAAGCAATCCTATATATATTTTGTTAAATTAAATATTTTGTGCACTTACTTTGTCGATGCGAAGCTTTTTGATAATTCTAGCGGTTACAATTTTTTTGCATTGTGATGTCGTTGCACAAATACAAATTGGGGAAGGGATATATTCGAGAGTTTACAACAGATCGAGACACGTCGAAACACATCGAGCATGGAAGGAGTGTAAACATCAATTCCTTGAAAAAGTACATATAAAAAATATTTTTAACTTTGAATAAAATAAAATAAATAATATATAAACTGAATGTACAAATATATACGTTTAGAAAAGAAATATATATAAGTTAAATAATTTAATTTTAAAAATAAAATTAGACATCAAAAATCAAAAATAATTTATAATTTTTTACACGATAATTATATAACGATTCTAGTATAAATTCTAAATATTTTAATAGAAAGGAAAAGAAAGGAAAAAATAATATTACATACCTGTTCCAGATATATACCGGCAAATTTAACACTCAAATAATTGATCAACAAAAAAGTAAAAAAACTTCAAAAGTATTGTTTAATAATAATATCTTGCGAACAAATAACGTATTAATTAAGCAAAATTTATAAATTGTAGCACAAATATCGTTTATATTTGATACGAACTGACGCGTGCTATTACGATTGAGTTTCGATACCAGACTGACGCCATATGCCATAGATTCATATTAGTAGTTTTCTGATTGGCTAAGATGACATGATTTTTTTTCCATCCAAGCGCGCGAAAAATTTAAATATTTAAAACTTCTGGAATTATAAGAAGGATTAAATAGAAAAAATATTTAATTCTTTAATTTTTTTTTTTTTTTTTGATAAAATATATATTGATAAAATATATATTTGATAAAATAAATATACATACATGATTAACTATGTTATATTTCATCTATTTAATATGATCATATGAAAAATTATAAATTATTTAAAAAAAAATTATATTACTTCTCTATAAATATCATCGAAAATTTTTATTTATATTTCTAATATTATATTTCTCTATTTTTAAAATAAAAAATAAAAAACAAATTCTTTCTATTATTCTTATAAATATATTTATAAGTCTGTTTTAAAATTGAAATATTTTTTATTAAAATATACATCAGTATAAAATTTTATACATCAGTATAAAATTCGTATCTTATTTACATTATACATCTAGAAAAATTATTAAATAAAATTCACAGTATTATATTTTCAATGGGAAATAAAATAAGGTTTTCGCTGCGAGCAATTCAAAACACAGTTTTCCATTTGTTCTGCTAACGGTGACGACCACAATGGTTCTACAGTTTCTAAATCAACTTCCTCGTTTACAGATACATTTTGTTTTAACATCGAAAATGATTCCAATTTTTCGAAAATATATTTAAAACCCGTCAATAATTGACTTTCATTACATGCTTTAGAGGAAATACAATTTAGCATAAAAACTTTACTTTTTAGATCATTTAATCGAAACGATATTCTTTGCAACTCATTCTCTATTTTCGATCTTTGCTGTACTTCTGAATTCAATAACGCTTTATTGCTCGAAAGTTCCTCTTTTAATTTAGAATTAGACTCAATTAAATTTAATAATTGTAATTCCAAATCATTAATTTTCTTTCTTCTATAATAATCTTCTTTTGTAATTCCTTTTATCTCTTTTTCTCGAATAAATCTCTCAAATCTTTG
Source organism: Apis laboriosa (assembly GCF_014066325.1). NCBI lineage: Eukaryota > Metazoa > Arthropoda > Insecta > Hymenoptera > Apidae > Apis > Apis laboriosa. The sequence goes on along the minus strand of NW_025221207.1, from coordinate 767,939 downwards.
AGTCTTTTTCCAATAATGTTTTTGTAATGAAGATTTCCTAGGCCGTTCCTAAAAAAATTAGTGCATTTTCAAAATAATAGATACATATAAATTTTTTTTACTTCATTTAAATTACAAAGAAATGAAAAAATAAAAAACTTACTGTTCGATTTTGCGAATGTTTTCTATGTCTTTTTGTAAATTTAACAATTTCATTATTTATATTTTTTCTCCAATTTAAACAGAATTGTTTATTCAATACAGTTTTTTCAGCTATTTCTTGTCTTTTCTTCAATATGCCCAACATTATTTGAAGAGTATTAATAGGTATATGATTTTTAGTTAAATCTAGCCTCATAATTTTATTATTTGATTGCAATAATTGAATGATCATTTCTGCTCCCAATTTACTGATCCCACAGCGTTTCAAACTTAATGTTTTCAACCAGACATCATTTTTTAATGCATAAATTATCTGTTTTAGACCAGTATCTTCAATTTTTGGATTCTGATTTAGAATCAATGTCTGCAATCCTTGTAACTGAAAAAACATTTAACAATTTAATACAACTTTTTTATTTTTAATAATAATAATAAAATTTACATAATGATCAATGGAATTAATCCTTACTTTTTCAGTATCTTCTTCGGAAGATTGCTCCCAAATATTTTGTAACAGATCAGCCTTTCTCCTTTTTAAGAACAATGATAGACTCATAGCACTTCTACTTGATAGTTTACAAGATGACAAATTTAAGACAGAGAGCTTTGGATTGTTTTTCAAGCAGTTCAATAACAGGTCACAGCCTGGAGCAGGAAAGAGAAAAAAGAAAAGAAAAACAATAATATTAAAAATATTACATAAGGGATAAACAAATAGTGCAAAAGAGATTCGAAAAAAAGAGAATGTAATTTTCTTTGAAAATATTAATAATAATATTATTATTGGAATAATACTAAATTAAAGAAAAATAATAAAATAAGAATAAACATTAGAAAATAATACTAACCAATGTCTCCTATGTAACATTTTTTCAGAGATAAACTTATCAGCTTTTCATTGGTCTTCAAACCGGAACACAGGATATTCAGGTACTTCAGCGTCAGAGGAATTCCATCAATAGTGATAGAGGTTATGGCTGGTGAATCTCTCAAGCAAACGGCGATGGAATCGATGAGACAGCGCAACAGAAAATTCGTGTAGATGATTGGCCTTACTTGATTCTTTGCCTTGCATCGCCTGGACGTGACATCAAATGCCGGTCTAGGGTTTTTACATTCTTTCTGCTTTTCTTTTTTAATTTTCTCTGTCAAGTGTGACAGTCTATTATTTGGGACATTCGGGCCTTTCCTTTCGTTATCGTTCCATCCTCCTGTCTCTTCCTCTAATTCATGCAATCCTTTCCGCTCGATATATTCCTCCAAATCGCTCCTCATCATTTCAATCTCCCTCTCTCCCTCTTTCTCTCTCCCTTTCCATTTTCTTCCAAGAGATGCGACCTGCAAGCTTAAACTTTCTGGGAGTAGTATCCGCAAGGAAAATATTAAAAATGGTGCTAATGAGCATTAATTCATCTTTAATATATTTTTTTTTTTAAGTTCAAGGAAAAAAATTCATGCGGATTCTATATTTCCGATTCCGAAATTTCTAATCATATTATATTGAGATAATTTCTTGTGTTTAGTATTTTAATTATACAAGAATTAAATAATAAATTTCAAGAAATTGAGAAAAGAAACAACAAGAATTTAAAATTGAAAAAATTAAGAACAACTGCACAAAAAAGTTAAGGATTAAGGCAAAACTTGGAAGTTTAAGCTTGGGAATGCAACAAAATCAAAATCACTTCTTTTAACAAGTATTTCAATTTAAGTTTCAAAAAATATTTGGGTTTTTAAGACAATTTTTAATTTTTCAACAATTTTTCTGTCTTTATATAATGTCAGTTTTATAAATATCATTATAAAAATCTGTCAGATAAAAATTCAATTGAATTTTCAGATATTTTTAGTTACATTAATTACCATAATTTTTCAAGTTTCTCTTCCGTATTCACTTTCTCACGTACTCGTTTGCATTGGCTGCGACTGTAGATATCAATTTTCATCAGATTTCGATTTTGAGCTATACTTTTAAGTATTGGTGACCAATCTTTCAAACCCACGCGATCGACACAGAATCGCAAACAACCCTTTGATAAATACGCTTGTATGGCAGATAATGGTTTAATATTCTTTTCTTGACATAAAACCTAAGAAATACTATCTGTATTTTATCAAAAATAATAATTTTGTTTTATAAAAACATAAATTTATTATTTTTGGACAACCAAATTATTAGCTTTCTGTGGAAAAAGATTATTTAAAATGATAAATGATTTCTTATTAGGCTAATTTAATTTTTCATTATTTTTTTTTTCTATTTCTATATGATTTTATTCTTTTCACTTAATTATTTAACTACATGTATTATATTATTGATATTATAATTAATATCATTTTGGAATATAGTAATTAGAATTACAAATAATAACTTAAGTTTATTAACGAACCTTGTATAACCAACGAAAATGTCCATGATTTTGCATCTCAGTATTATCTTGCATAATATTAAAAGCTTGACACATAATTGTTATTATTTCCTCGATTTATCATTATACAAATTTAATAAATAATATATTTGGACACGTTATTAATTCTTATAAAAAATTAATATTAAAAATCTGTCATTAAAAGTTCATAAAAAGGAAAAAACTATTTTAAAATATATTGAACATTTGACTATTAGTTTTCTTTGTTGGCAACTTCATACCATTAAATTGAGAAAAGTTTACTTACATACTTGTTCCTGGAGAATTAAAAACATTTTGAAAAATGGAATAAAAAAATACTTTATAATTTTAAATTAATCAATAATATGACATGCTTAAAGTATATAACATCTTATTTAATACTATTAATTATATATTAAAATTTTATAATTAATCTATATATGTATAATTGAAACACAGATAGGAATAAACTTACTATCTTACGATTTTTTTTCTTCTCTTTTTTTTCTGAAATTAAGAACTGATATTTTCTTTTTAATATTATTTTAATATTTTATTTCAGAAAATGTATAGTTTTATTAGATCAGTTCTATACTACCATTTTATTGTTTAATCATCAAGATATGTTCATTTAATTTATTGTTACTTTTAATTTATTGTTACGTTAAATATTCCTATTATAATGACCGCGTTAACTGCATCTGATATTATTACGTGTTTCTTAGAATTTAATTATTATATAGATATCCTGTGAAGTTAAAATTAATAATATACGTTTCTACAAATACTAATTATAATGAATTTTATCAATACTCTACCTTTAATAATATCCTATAATAATATTTAATATTTAATGATATTTTCATATATATAAATAATAATATTAATATTTTTATAAAATTTTATAGTAAGATTTAATAACATATAATAATATTTAATGATAGATAAATTGGACTTACGTTTAAAAATAGAAGAGCAATCATTTTATTGATATTTCATTTTATTATAATCATATTGATTGATGATTCAATGATTGTATAATCAATTCATTGTCATTTATACATATATATTTAAATATTTATATATTAATCATTTTTAATTTTTATGACACATTCCTTAATATCATTATTAATGTTATTAATCTCAGTTATCATTTTTTGTTTATCTTTTTTTTTTTTTTTAATTATGATATAGATTAAAATTTGACTATATTTCCTTTCATGTTGGAATAAATAATATTCTTGAAATTTTAATATCATTCTTTCTGCAAATTGATCCTAATTCTTCGAATACTTATATTATATATAGATGCCATCTTTAAATTTATTTAAAAATTATATATTTGCATTTTATTTATTTCTTTTTTATCGAATAATAATAACGGATAATTATTATAGATAAATAAACAATAACTTGTGATAACTACGGAGAAATTAAATTATAAGTATATTAAACATTTTAAAAATAAGTATAACAAATAAAAAGGTAATAAGAAAATTTTCTTACTTGATTTACTGTTTTTATTTTATTTTTAAAATATCACATACTGAACATTTTATTTTCTTATTTTTTTTTTTTTTTTTTTTTGATGAATTTTTTATCTTCTTCGATAATTTTTCTTATCTTCGAATATTATTTATTCATTGTTGTATACTCAATTGTTGATAACAATTATTATTAAGATTATAAAACTATTTTTTAATATATATGACTTATTTTTAATTACAATTTTTATTACAATTCTTCAAATGTTATTTTAAGTATAGTATAGTATTTTATAGTATTTTAACAATATCATTTATTTTTTTTTTATTTTTTTTTTGTTTTATCGTTTTTACAGATGATTTTTTTTAAATTATAATAATTATCAATTAATTACGTAATGTATTACTTACAAATAAAAGATTTGAGTTAATAAATCGATTACGAGAAGAAGAATTTTCTTTTACAATCTATTTTACAATTATTAATTTATATTTAAGTTAAATTATCTAACATCGATTAAACGCAAAAAAGTCTTAATTTAAATATTTATATAAATTATAATATTATTATTAATCTTAATTTATAATATTTCTTAAAATTTTTAAGAGTTATTTATATCTATTTTTATTAAATTTTAGTACCATGGTGTCATATGACGCATGATATGATAACATATATTTTCTTAACATATTATCATGGGTAGAGAGATTTATCATTAGTTTTTTTCATTATCCTTTATCATTTTTTTAAATATTTTAATAACATTTTTATATATTTAGATTCCAAATACTTAAATTAAATTTCAATTCTAATTCCATGGGCCATTCTCTGTTTACCAAATTTTCTTCAAAATTTGCAAAAACTTTAAGATATAGGAAGTTTATTTTGAACCTAGTTAAAAGAAAGAAGGTAAGAAAAATGGAACAATTTCTATCAAAAATTAATGGTCGTCACTCACCCGTGAATAACAGTTACTTCATCAGCTTTACATACGCATCTGGAGAGGTGTGGTATATAAAATTTAAACGTCATATGCAAGATATAGATTCCACGATGAAGTTGCAACGAGGGAGACAATTAGAAATGCATTTACGATGAGCTCACAGGCAAAGATAATTTCCGTCGAGAAAATTAAAGCGCCCCTGTATAAATAATCGCTTTGTGCGACCGCTGAGTAAACTCGCAATAACAATTGGTCGAATAATCTTGATATTTGCTACGCGCAAATTTTATATACTCGGTAATTTTATTTGACTTTTATCAAGCATAAAATCTTCTTCCTTTGGATTAATTTTCTTTCAAATTTAATATAAGAAGTTCTCGAATAATTCGACTTTTGTTTTTTAAAATTTTCATTTTTACGTTATTATTAATGATAAAAATTGATTATTTGTATATTTTGCTTTGATATGAATTTTGTTGGACGTTAAATTTTATATTTTAAATTAAATTGAGCGAATTTGGTTTTTTTTTTGGAATTCTATGAAAATTGTTATGCATCGATCTATGGGCTTAATTAATAATATTTGATTATATAGTTTTTATTTTGTGCGAATATTATTTCTTTTTGTAATTTTTTTGAAAGAAAAAAAATGAAAATATATAATAAATTTTTCTAAAAATTCGAAAGCAGACTAAAAGTTTTTAAGTTTCAAATAAGTTTAAAAAGATCGTATCAACATTTTGTTTTCTCTTTCCTATGTGTTTAAATATTTAATTGAAAATGTTTTGCATTTAGGATTTTTTTATAACTTCTGCAAGCTAAACTAACCAGACCGTGAATGTGCAATTGCTATTCGCCATTCGAACAGTGTGCAGTATTAGCCTTTCAAATCGAATAATACCTTCAAGGAGATTCCATTGAATGTTTCATAACGTGTTGTTCAATATCGAATTGCAAACGTATTCACATTGTCTTATGCTACTATTTCTATCATTATTCTATCTATATTATTGTTTTGCTATCATAAACATTCCATTCTATTTTCTCAATTAGACAAACACGATCAAATTATGAATTATTGAATACTATGAAGTAATTTTAATTTTGTTATTCTTTTTTTTCTTTTCTTTTAATTTTTATCATACAAAGTTTTCTTTCTTAATCATCTCTTTTCAGATATTGCCATTTATATTTTAAAACATTTTTTATAAACAGTTTGTAAAAAAATTTAAAAAAACATTGCTCAGTTAAAGAACCTGCATTAGTTACTGAAACATCATCGCAATGAATCTTATTAATAAACCTGTATTTTCACTATTTACTTATTCAATATCGCCATCATTAGTTAAATAGATATTTGACTTTCAAATAATTTCACTAAAAGGCTCATTTTAAAGACCTATTTCATTTAATTAATTCTACTAATTTTTAGTCTACACATATTTTTTAAAACATATACTTGTATTAATTTTCAAACTACCAAGAAATTTGTTATATGTATACTCATAATACTGGCCAGTTGGATAGGATTTTATTCGATTTGAAGGGATCAAATACTAATAATTTTCCTTCTTCTTTATTACTAATTATTACTAATAATTTATAAAATAAAAATAATATATTATTACTAATAATTTATAAAAGTAGAAGGTCTGCTCTAGCCAAATCATCTATCTCATCTGCTCAATGCTGGCTAAGGTTCCTGGCTATGATTATGTGATTTATTTTTTTGGGGGGGATACAAAAGATAAACAACGTACTTTGATTTTCTTTTAAATAAAGATAATTTAAAATTTGTTTGATCAACATCAATAAAAAGTATTCTTACGAATCAGTCAGAAGTTTTAGTAGGCTTTCATTTCTCTTGCATTTACATCTTCCATAGGTGTGATACTGTTCGTTTTCAACATATACTATGATAATCTATCATCTAAACTCAATATATAATATAATCCAATATACAATATACAATACAATCGTAGATACAATATTTCTTAAATTATCACTAATAGATTATTTATCTGGAGGATTTGCCAAAAAAATTTTCTTCTCTTGCTTATCAAAACTCTCTAATAAACGAATAAATCACGCGTCACGTAACGCCAGAATCCTCCCATCGACGCAATTGCAAACAGCAAACAAAATATTTGGCTAGACGATCGAGAAAAAGAGGGGTTCAAGCATCCCGATCCCCCTTCTCGTATCGAAAACTTTAGTCAGTGAATTCGAGGCCATAATGCCTTCTGCAACTGGGTCTAGCTTTATTAAAACGTGGCGCACATCTCGGGACATCGCGTTGCCTAACAATGGATCCTCGATCGATCGACTCGAGGATCGTCGATGAAATTGTGATCCCATAGTCAGTCAATTGTCATGTTGAACTACTTTATCGTGTACACGGAATGGAGTAATCGAGTGTAAATTGTACGAGGATTTTTGAAAAAATTGTTTCTCTAATTTTGATTTTCGAGATGTGAATTTTTTTTTTAATGATTCAGTGACTATTTTATAGAATTTTTATAGTTGTTTTTAAAGAATTTTAAAGAATAGTTGTTTTTGTTTATAAACTATTGTTTATCAGGTTTGAAAATTCACTTTGATTGGTATTATATGGTACGATAATCTTTGTATTTATAGTATTCATAGATTTGTTGTTTTTTTAATTTAGACATCCGAATTGAACAATATTTCAAACTTTGAATCGATGATTCAGTAAGGTTCAGATATAATTTTGGAAAAATTATTAGTTTTGTTTATAATTTTAATTTTTTAAAAACTGTGAATTTTAAATTATTATGGGATTTTCAAAAAATTTGTGATTTAGAATCTAGTTTTTAAAATTTCAATAATGATTCAAATTTCGATTGAATAGGCTTTATATCGAATTTTCAAAGATTTGTTATCTTAATTTATAATTTTAATTTCAATACATCTCAATAGAACAAAATCTTTCTCAAATTTCAATCAGAGATAAATCGAGTGAATTTTTATGAATTGTTTTACTTTCGATCTGGGAATTCGGTGGCAAGTTTTCTTTAACTTTTAAATAAATGTTTTCCTCTACAACTTCTACATATTCATATTTGTTTTTTAAATCATTCATCGTAATAAAATTCCCTTATATAAAATCACGTTTATAATTCTACCAAAAACTCAACAACATTTCTATCAATTTCGATCAACAATAGATTTATACCAGATATTTTAATCATTAACCGATTTATCGATCCTGAATTCCAATTTCGCATCTCGAAATCCAAACGATTGCGACGTTAATTATTCCCAAGTGAAAATTAGCAGACAATGATAAAAGTCAAATAGCAGAGAAAGAAACGGGCGACCTCGGACTCGTCAATCTCTCTGAGAAGCGTCAAGAGCCGATGTTGAAACGGGATCTCGATCAGAATCGAGCCAGCGATCGACATCATCCGACGATTTCTTTGGTCCACGTCCAAACCGATCGATCATTCAGACACGTTTCTTCACACTCCTCTTCTTAACATTTACCGAGTTCTTCTCTCGACTCTGCATTCATCGTTATCTCTCCCTCTTTCCCTCTCTTTCAAACAAGCAAATCGTAAATTTGCACACGCGACACACGTTTTTATCATGTTACGTTACTCAAGGTTGATCGAGGAAGCGAAAGAAACGGGAATCGGGCGGAGTTTGTGAAATTGTGAATTGTTCGAGTGATTTTTTCGGATGTAGGAATCTTTGGAATTGAATTGATCTGGTTGGTGAGGCTGATGTGATAAGATAAAGCGAAGAATGTCGGGAGCAGAAAGCGTGTTTTCAAAGTGTGATTTCAAAGCTTGGCCTTCAGTGTCGCATGATTCAGTGTCAAGATCGAACGAGCCTTTGTGATTTCGTTTATTTGGTAAAAAATAAATTTTCTTCTGTTTCTCGTGCTCGTGAATAATTGGGGCCTTGATCAATTTAGGTGTTGGAATAACGATCGGTGCGTGCGGGCTACAATATTTGTGCGTATAAGATATGTTTCTTATATTTTGATTGGTCAATAATTGGCAAAATAATTTTTCTTGGCTCAATTTTATTATTACTTCGATTACTTTGTTATTACGTATGTTTGGTTGGAAAGAATAAACAAGAAGTTGATAATATATTCCGTTTAAAATTTGAATGAACGAGGAGAGAAATATTATCTTGAAAAATATCATAAATTGCGTATCTGTGACGATAACTGGTTTATGATTTTGTTCTGAGGAATTGTAGTGGCTGTGCATGTTTCAAAATACAGATTACAGAATCTTATAGCCATTGATTACAAAGATGTACAAGGAAATACTGGATTATTTTTTTATTTGTTTATTATTTAGACTTAAATTAATTTCTTTTATCTTATTCTTATTCTATTGATTCTACGTTATTATTCTTTCTATCGTTGAAATGATTTTTAGATCTTTGAAAAAAAGATAGAGAATTTTCAAAATATATGATTATATTTCTAATCTATAAATAATTTTCTTAAAATATTTATATTATCGTGTTAATTTATTATTATTATTATTAGCTCGTTACTACTTAATACTTTTCATACTTTTTAATCTATATTGTCTATATTATTAATTTTTTTTGAAACGATCTAGCATACTCATCTAACATATCACACGCAATTTTAATAAAGAATTTACTAACTGCTTAATTTTTAATTTTTTTTTTCTCCTTTTTAAATTATATATTTTGAATAATTATATTAAAAAAATCTATAGCAATCTTCTAAAAATCTATTAAGCTCTATATCTACTAATTTTTCTTCTTATCATAGAGAGAGGAAAGCCATCATAGAGGAACTGAGAAACATCTTAGAGAAACTGAACACACCTTAGAGAAACTGATGATCACAATTTTCAACAACTGATAAAAAACTTAATGACATTAATTTTGGAAAGAATTTTAAAATCAAGAAAAAACTTGTGTATCCAATATGTTCAGTGTAATCAGTGTCGGACAGTGTTAAACAATTTTTCAAGTGCTCGATCCATGCAAGAATCTTTCCAATGATCATGCACTCTTCAAGATACATGTATGCAAAACATTCATCTTGTACATATCTCAATGGTAAGCCTCGTTTAAAAAATTTACAAATTTAATTTTCAATGACAACGTAAAACATCACACGAATATTCATTATCTCTTGCCTTAATCATTCTCCATTCCCTCTCTCTCTCTCTCTCTACTTCCTGCAATATCGAGTTTATGCATCGTTCCACAACATTGCAGACAGCCTTTCAACCTCTTTACATATCTTATAACAAGCCGAAATTCTCGTTGTCGAATCAATTATGCGTGCTCACAATCACATTTCCCATCGTCACAAATCGTTATCTCGATGCATCGCGTCGCATTTGCAAAATAATCTCGTGGCATTTTTCATAAATATTATTCCTTTGGATAATTTAATTTGAATAATTATTTATTTTTTTGTTTGTTTTAAAAAAAAATTGAGAAAGTTCAACGACGATAATAGATATATATATATATATAACAGGAATTATTTTTCATCTCTCTCATTCATCTTTTATTTTTTTTAGAATCCAGTTGATGAAGTTTGGACGATATGTTCAAGGGGAAAGGATTGCGTATCGAAGTGAGAAGCTGCTTCGAGAATGGGTTGCAAGAGTAGTGTTTTGGAATACGTAGAGGATACAGGGGAGAAAAAGAGAAAAGAATCGGATATGATGGAGCAAGGATTTCTATTTGGTAATCTCTCTTCTTTAACTTTATGGAATTTTAATTTGTACAGTTTCATATTGTAAAGTTTTGTGTTTATCTTTCTTAAGTACTTAAATAGGCCACTTATTTTTTTGAGCATGTTTAATATTTTCTTATGAATAATATATATATATAATATATATATATAATAATATAATAAATATTTTCTATTTTAACTTATCGATACTTTAAATTTTTAAGCAAAATTTCTTTGTTTTTTTTTTTTTTTGCTCTTATTTATATCTATTCAATAAATTCGTTGTTTTCTTATAAATGACTTTCTATCTTTAGTTTTTGAATACATTATACTATTTCTAATTCTTATTATTTATACTATTTCTAATTTATTTAATATGATAATTATAATCTAAATGCGCAGGGATCAAAGTTGCAATTTTATTTTTCTATTTTTTGAATATAATCTACTTCTTGCATCTGTCACTCCTCTCTCAAAAACTCGAAATTCGAAATATTTCTTTCTCTCTCAGTCTTACAAAAACGCAAATCGATCACACTAATACTCCATTTTTATACTTTTCTCGATAATAATCAATTCCAGTAAATTGTTAGTACGATTAACCTACGTGATACCAGATCGAACCACTTAACAATGATCTCACAATAATCTCGATGAGATTACATAGGCCAAGTTCGACTGGAAAATGGAATTAACTTATATAGTGATAAGGAATAAAAAAGGGAAAAAATTGATACTAAAATTGATATTTTATCCTACTTTTCACCCCTGGGCCCTCTTGCACAATAATTTATCAACTAATAATATTAGTAAAAGTTAGAGTTAAATAAAGAGTTAAATAAATTCTCTTCTACAATGTCATTATAATTATAATCGAAGAAGAACAATCAGAATTGTAATTATCAATATTTATTTATAACATTCATTTTTATAATTTTGTTATTGTTAATTATTAATTATTTTAAACGTTTCGTTTTTCTGTAAAAAAATAGACAGGATTAAAAAAAATTTTAAGGAGGAAATTTAAAGAGAAAGTTAGAAGACAAGATGTTCTATAAAAAAAAGAAAAAGAAAAAGATTTAATTTCCATATTCTCATTCTACCACTATTATTATGCATTCAATACGAAGTTAAAAGAAAGAAGGGGAAAAAATTAGGCAACTTGTGATTCTAAAATTTCACTAATAACATTAGTTTTATTAACAGTATCGTACGAGAGGGCCCCGACAGTTGTGAAATCGAGAACTAATGTATTAAAGAACAGGCAAAAATCTCTGTATATCTATAACTAATTTCTTATTATTAATTGAATACTCTATTTTATTCCATATAATCAATATTTTTATCTCGTAATCTAATATTCTGTTAACAATTATTCTAATCGAATTTTCTATTTTATCCTATGTTAATTCATATGTTTATCTCACATTCATGCGTCATCTGATCTTAAATCTTCAAAATACTTCAAGAAAAAAAAAGAAAGAAAGAAAGATAAAAAGAAATTATAATCCTACTTATATTTATTCGAATTCATTATTGATATCAAGATAATCAATCCGACGATTGCGAGACGTTAAATGAACTCGATTCGATTTTAAGGCACGAACGATCGAAAATATTAACAATCAATCGAGAAAAGTTGCGTTTTGCGAAAGAATGACTCGAAAGAGGAACATGAGTGATTCGCCTTGACCTAGTCTTATAGCCACGCTATTCAGCATTTGAGACATGAATTAATTAGAGCTTTAAGGTTTGTTTCGGTTTACGGTTTCTATTGAATTTCGATAAAATTTAATTTCGTATATCATTTGCAACCAGAAATCTTTCTTACGTCGATGATGAAGTCGATCGTCGAACTCGAACCCAATTAGATCACGTTTCAATCAGAATTGTAATTGTCAAAAGAAAGATAAATTAATGATGCACAGGAAATTGATTTGATCGAAGTATAGAGAAATGTGTAAATAGAAACAAATTTTCGTCTTTTTAATTTTTTAAGAAAGGGATTTTTTCACAAAATGGACGAACAAAAATTGAATTGATTTAAATTATAGATTTAAAAAAATTATAGAAAAAAATTATATTATAGATTAAAAATGCATATTTGTATGTAAAAGTTTTTATCTTTTGATTTAATTTTTTGTGGGATATTTCATAATATAATTTTGCTATCTAATTTGAATTGATGTATACATATGCATGTTCAAAAAAGAACTGTTTGTTAGGATAGAAATTCTTGTTTTTTGATTTTATTAATTTTTTAGAAAATCTTTTATAACTTAATTTTACTGAGATGAATTAATAATAACTGAATGGTAGAGGAGCACAAAATAGATAGAAACAAGAAATAAAATTGATTTGGTTATTAAATTCGTAGAATATTCTTGGCGATTCTAAAGATCAAAGTTATAATCGACAATTTGTGAAAGGAGCGTTTTTAGAGAGAGATATTTATATTCTGATTTATTTTCACTATTTTTTATAGAAGCTTTTTTAATTAAGGTAGATTTGATATGTCGATCGACTGGATTGTAATTTTTTCTAAGGAGAAGTAAAATGAATGGATTTCATTCGAGCGAACATTTTTAATTTCGAATTCAGCACTTGACAAGGGAACACTATTTTAATAAATTTGAAAATTTTTTATAAAATTTGTATTATATTGTATAAATTGAATTTTGACATTCTTTGAATATTGTGCTATCTTACTTTTTGTATGATGTAATATTGAAAACGAAATGTAATAACTTTTTTGCATTATTATATTTTATATTATTTAAATTGGTTAATTCGTACTATCATCTAATAAAATTTTTTCATTCAGATTTATGTATACTAAAATTCTGCTTTTTATTCTTTTTAACAAGATTTGTTAATAAGTTTCAATTAAGTTACAAATCTACACAGTCCACTGATAATGATATTTTAATGCTTTTTAAATATAAATGGTATAACTATAGATGGTAAAACTCATTGACAAAATTCCTAATAATATTTGAATTCATTTCTATTGATTGGAATTTTACTCTTCAGAAGTTTACTCTTCTTATCAATATTCAAATTTCAATTAATCTTTAATCTTCAATTAATCTTTAATCTTCAATATATTCATGTCTCCCGTTAAAATTTCTTTTTTAATGTAACTCACAAGCAGAATAAGTTGTTTAATTGTTTTTTTTTTTTGTAAGCAAGAAGCTCGATGGCACAGAGGTATAATGTCGAAACGCTATATTGATTCTTTGATAAAGAGTCACACATATTTGGATACGTGGTTACGAATGCAAATCAGACACAGATAATGCCGAATGGCAATTCCATACAGAGTTTCTTTTTGCGAGCGTGCAAGCAAAATTAACTACGTATGTTATTCATCATTGTACTCGTATTATTGAAACTCAATTAACAAGAGAAAAAAAAAAAATCAAAGATATCAAAGCTCACTATTAGAAATTTGCGAGATCTTCGTTCTAGCGTTTTTCAAAAAAGAGAAATCAGTCAAATGGTAATATCAAGTGTAAGGCATCATATTTAAAGACACATTACATTTAACACCATGGCCAGTTATATATACATATTAAATGCGAATAGATTCGAATATGGAAAAATATTGTACACGATACGTAAATTGCTCGAAACTGATAACATAATCTTACGGGAGATATTTACTTTTACTTTTTTGATCTGAAAGTTAATCCGTACAAATAAGTTATTAAAACTTCATACAGCATTTTTATCTTTTTATATAGATAGATACCTTTTTATCCAAAGTGCAGTTTAATACGTTCGTAACCAAAGCAGAATTCAGATAGAATTAATCGCAATGCCTTTGTTCATTTTAGAAAGCAATGAGATGATATTTTGTTCGGATAATAGCTATTGCAACTTTAAACTCGTATGCTAGATTCAGTCTCGACTATGTTTGAATATATTCTTTTCAATTATTCGTGAAATCGAAATATCTCTTTGCATGTCATTTTGGTTTGCAATATAGTTTCATCGAGTATTCTGAAATTCTATTCAATTTGTGCAAAATTCAAAATATATCCTGTTCAAAGAAAAATTTCTAATGTTTTTTTTCTTTTCTTCTTCTTCAAGCTAATTTTTAATAATTATAAAATCCTTCGGTAATTTTTCTCAAATCATAGTAGACTTTCTTCTAGAGATTGTACAAATTCATCAAAAGAATAAACATCATCTTCATTTCTATACATACCAAAACCAGCGAACACATCTTCGAAATCACATTTACTCAAACTTAGTATGCTTCCATTTAATTATTCTACAAGCGCTAAAAAAAAAAACTACACGCTTTAACGTACAATTATCAGAAGAAAACTAATCTCAATGATAATTTCATTTCGATCCATTTAGTAATCTAAATTCTTCAGCCAATCGACATTCAAATTTGAGAAAATGAAACAACAGGCACATGTATATACATATATATGTATATATATATATCAAGCAAATATTTTAAACAGCCAAAGGAAAATATTATTAGCACCAATGTATAATTCTTTGCCTCGCATCAAACTGATACTTTCAAAGCTGTCTATGGAGTGACAAAAAAATTTTCATTACGAATATATCAGCCATAACTCGAAGCACTTTTGCTTTGCGAGGCGTCTCTAATTGCAAGAAAATTTTATTTTTCTTTTAAAATTTTTTTTCATTTTATTCGTGTTCCCTTGAACGTGCTCCCGTTTAACGAACATGATCATTGTATCACGAGTTTCTCCAACGATCCTATCTCGTTCCTGAGGCCACTCACTCACGCGTAGAATTTTAACCTGGACAATTTGGTTTTGTCGACCAGTCGTTGTCTCTGAGTCGCTTACAACACATCGCAATTCAAATTAACTGTCTATTGATCTATCAATTTTTATTTTCTGGACTTTTATAATCGTGTAAAACATTTGAAACGGAATAAAATTCTTATTGTCGATCTTTAAGAATATTTTTCTATTTCATTTTTTTTTTTTTTCCGAGTGCATCGTGAGTAATAGATAAGTAGATAGATCAAGTAGAAATGGAAGATATTGGAGATCAAAAGGAAAATTTAGTGGAGTGTATTGATTTTTAAATTTTTCAGACTTGTTTTTCTTTTTTCTTTTTTTTTTTTTATTTTTGGATTAAATTCTTTTTAGACTTATCTAGTTGAATATGATTCAACCGACAAACAGCTGATACGAATCTCTATCAATATGATGTAAGATTGAGATTGCAATGTAATCAAAGCTTATATTCTTTTGAAAAAAAATTCATATTTTCGATAGAATAATTTTGCACTAATATTGTTATTCGTGTATTAGATTGGTTTTTTTAAAATATGTATCGATCTTTGATTTGTAATTTCCAATTATTGATTTAAACTTTTGTATACATTTTAATAAATCG
Organism: Apis laboriosa; assembly: GCF_014066325.1. Classification (NCBI taxonomy): domain Eukaryota; kingdom Metazoa; phylum Arthropoda; class Insecta; order Hymenoptera; family Apidae; genus Apis; species Apis laboriosa. Next base: position 751,873 of record NW_025221207.1, on the reverse strand, counting down.
TATCGCGATACAACATTTTATGATCTCATCTGCTTATAAATTCACATGGCATCTCCTTCGAACAATTATTATTTTCCAAATGAGGGACAAAATATTTTGGACACAATATTTGACAATGGTATGTAATCGTGTTAATATTTCAATTTCTCTTGAAAAAAAAATTCTGTAACGATTTTATGATCCTTTTATAATTAATAAAATTTAATAAGATATAGTTGAAATATTGTCATAAAATTTTGAAGACAAACCAAGAAGTCACAATATTTATTCTTCTGATTTGAGAAAAAAAAATTGTTTTCTCCATCTTTTTTATTTTTCGCAAATATTTTTTAATAATGCGCGTTTCATTTTTCTTTAAAAATCAACAAGAGAAGAGAAAATTGGAGATCGATTTAAGGATTAATAAAATTTGTATCGTTGCTCGAAAAATTTACAATTCTCTATAAAATATTTCTTGGCTTTGATTTAAACTATTTAACGCTTGTTTCGTACTACTATTAACTCTCAGGTTATCCAATTAAGGCGTCCTACTTTCGATCAATTATCTTTAAATTCTGATCCATTCGAATCGAACGGATAAACATTGAATGATCCTGCCGTAAAAGGTGAAAGATAAGGATCGACCTCGTTCACACATCCTCTTTCGATTTCTTTTTATAAAGTTTTTTTCGTTCGAGTTCTTTCTTAATTATCCATTTCAATTAAACATTATCAAAAAAAAAAAAAAAAAATTATCGTCGAAAACTTTTAATTCAATTATCAATAACACGTTTAAAAGCATTACACGAAGAGTTAATTGAGAGATTAAAAATGTTTTTTTTTTTACAGATGACTTATTTAAGAAATTGGTCCAATGAATTCAATCAATTCGATATCAAAGATCAAAAGATGAATAATTAATTTGTTTTTCAATTTATTATTTTTCCAATTGTCAGCCTCAATTGTCAGTTCATTTATTGACTCAGAACCGATTTAGTGGCGATTCATTCAATTAATCCGATTGTTAAACGATTTCCGCTATTGCAAAGATATCGATTAATTGCTGCAATCGATTCAAGAAAGTCTCGTTTTATTGCAATAGAACGACACATTATATAAATAGTATTGCATAAATACTGTTCGATATTAATTTTTTTATCTTTGAAATTTTTTTTTTCTTTTTAAATAACGTATCATCGTCTAATTGTGTGTATTTATTTTTTCCAGAAAAGACAGAGTACGATATTTTGAGGAGAAAATCGTCGTTCGAGGATGTTGACGATGAAAATAATGCAGATTATTCAACTTTGGTAAGTAAATTTCTGTTTTATATCTATATCGAGAGAATATGGATAATCTTTTCATTTAAAAAAAAAAAAAAAAAAAGAGGTCGTTAAATATATTTTCCTAACTATGTTTGCAACCTCGTTAATGTTAAGAATAACAAAGTTCTTGATGCGAAAGCAAACTATAATTATTGGATGGACTATCGGTAATCGGTACAACGTTGTAAAACGACAAATGACATTTAAAAGTACCTCGCCGTATCGCGATATATTGATTTCTCGTGATTTCAATCAAAGATAAAAATTGACAAACAATGTACCACTTTTGAATTTTTCATAAGAACAATATAAGAGGCAATTGAATAGATGTAATTCATCGCTACTTCTTGTTACATGTTATGAATTTTCAAAATGCATATAACCAATGAAATTAAATTTAATCCAAATTCAATACAAATCTTGATTAAACGATTAATTAATATTAAATTCAGATGTTGCTTGCTATTCTATTGTTTAAATTATATGTATTTTATTTTTATATATTTAATTTATTTCGTTAATTTATTTTTTTCTTTTATAATCAATCAATTTATGTTCATTTCTTTAACGACTTCTTTTTATTTATTCGTTTTGATACTATTTTAAGCTACTTTAAATGTATCTTAACGATGTCTCTGATCGATTGCTATTCTTGGACTCTAAACCTTCCATCAGTGTCCTCCTTCTCTTTTTCTGCTCGCTTTTATTAATATATCACTCTAAATCATTTAATTACTTCGGATAAATATATTCTGACCTCTATTTTTTTGTAACGTTACGATCTTTTTTTGTTCTCCGATTTATCTAATCTAATTAAAAAAAAAAAAAAACTATTAATCAATTCAATTATTGAACGATAACATTTTATAATCAAATTCAATACTTTTTAATTCCTATTTTTATACTATTTCAATTCTTCCAAAATTTTTCTTCCATTATTAATCAACATCAATCTTATCTTAGTGCTCCATATTCCCATATTTCTCCAATATTCTCCAAAAAGTTTTAGCTTTATCGATCTCGAAGAGCAGGAAATAGGAAGGGAAAACTAGTTCAAAGGTCTGTTCGATGAAACAAAAAGAGGGGGAGGGAAAGAAGCGAAATTGAAGGAATCGATTCGAGGACGTCAGTCTTTTTCTTTCTCACGAGCTGATTCGTTCGATCACCGATAATTAACCCTTTCCAAGTAATTGTGGTGAAGTAATTGCATACTATTTTTTTCCCCCTCTTTGAAGCTCGAACACGTGGCTTGTTCGCAGTGTGTCGAATGATCTCATCAAACTTGCATCAAATGTTTTCATGGAATTTTCAAAAGGGGCTTGACTAAAGTATCATCACGACACTGCTATCTAAACCTGTCCTAAATATTTGAACAGGCTACCGATTCTCCACTCGTGACAAATTATTAAACGCCATTCTGTTTCACTCTCTCTCTCTCTCTCTCTTTCCCTTTCTCTCTCGCCTTCTTCTCATCCTTCTCTTATGCCAGGTTCGAACTTCTCTTGTTTGATCAAACAGATCGACCGATAGACAGGGTATAAGCTGTTGTCTATAGACGGTCTATAGACATGAATAGCGCAGCCGGAAAAGCCTGGAACGAGCGAATCTAAGAGTAGGAGGAAGAACTCGTATCTTGCACAATTTGTGGAAAAATTTGGAGAAGTTCGTACTTCTCGCTTGTTTCCTGGTAAAATTAATATTATATTTTTCGTGAAATTTTGCGCGAATATTTTTATTAAAATTATTCTGTAAAAATGGAAATTAGCTTTTTAGCGTTTTATATCATACCTTTTATTTTCTTTTGCCGTAAATCGATATCCGATTCGTCAGGATTTAAACGTAATGATTGAACAGTTGAAGTGACCGCTTTTTAAAAATAGATTTCTGCAAAGTTTTATCCCGTGATATATAGTTCAGTTTATCGTGCGAATTAATGAAAGGTTCGATTCACCGAGGGAAAGTTTCTCGTTTAATATTTCTCTTGTCTGAGAAGTTTGTTATTTACATTCTATCGAATCGAAATCTGTTTTTTTTTTTTTTATCACGAACCAACGAAGGGTAATCTTTCAATAGAGACTTTTTTTCTTGTACTTTGGGAGCATACACTATTCATCATGGAAATTCAATTCAACGAGGGGAGAGTGTTCGTTGTATCTGTCTACTTCTTTCTTCAAAATTTTTCGAATCGATCGATAATATTTCGATAAATTTAAAAATGGCATTTTTTTTTCCCTTGCATTTCTTTCTCTAAAATGACATAAAATTTTTATAGATCAATAATGTTATCGTGAAAAATTACAATGATATCATTGAAGTATTTTTCAATAATTCGATAAACAGAAAAAAAAAAAAACGATATCGCTTATTTATAATTAATCGCCTTGTAACGAGTAAGTTATTATCTAATTCTATTGATAATCTGACGGAGATGATCTCTTGTTGAAAGAAATTTCTTATCGTCGACAAGTTTTGCTTCTAATAGATAGTAAAGAGGAATAATCTTCCAACTATGATAATATAGATTCAGTATCGCGATGAACGTTTTTCCGTAAACTTATCAATCTCGTTAAATTGCATCATTTCTTTCATCGTTTCAAGTTCAATCCAAATTAATGAACAATGAAGAACGAATCGAGGAGGAACGATGGAACACAATTTTTAATCACTTTTTCTTTGAAAAATATCTAACGAATCGATTCATGCGTACTATTAATTATGTTTGATCATCGTTCACCGAGTACACGTATTGATCGAATCGATCTATTAGTGCCTCGTCCATCATCGTTTGTGTCAATTAATTTTAATTTTCTGTTATCTTCGTAATAATAATAATAATAATAATAATAATAATAATAATGGATAACCAAGAGGAGGAAGCGATTAAGAGGAGATCGACGCAGAAACCGATCTATATATCGATCGAAGAGAAGGAGGAATCTATATCGTGGTACAGTTGGATCTCCAACATATTGTGTAAACCGTTTCGAAGGAAATGGAAGACTAACAGGATACACGTAAACGAGATACCTCCGTCGCTTGTGTCGGTGACACAGGTACCAGAAAAATTGTGTGAAACGTAATTGAAAGTTTCTTTCGTCTTAGTACGATCCGCTATCATTTCAAATCGATAAAAATCCATTTATATATAGAATATATATAGAATCGATCGCAATATCGATATTGTGAAATTTATTATTCATTTGTAAATTTGTTTATCCATTCGTAAATTTCGATATTTATATTACAACATATCTTTGTTTTTTCGTTAAAAAAATAATAACTTTTTTCTTTTTTTTTTTACTCGTCCTGGAAAAAAATTTTAAATGATAAAAAAACGTTTTATCGATTTAATTAATCTCTCCCATCTCTCGTGAAGATAAATGAAACGTGAAATTAAAAGAAATATTATTATATGGATGTTGCACTTACTGAGAATTTCGTTTCGCTGCAGTCGATTTATTCAGAATTCGAAAGAAGATCATTGTAGATGAAGTGCTGCTCGCCTCGTATTAGTCTTTGTTTTTATATCGTGTTTTGTATCGTAGAATGAATAAATAAATTGCATTAAACTGATTATAGATTAGTTATAGATTGTTTTTATCGGTTTTATCGTCTTCTTTTTTTTTCGTGACAGTAAATGATACAATCGTACAACAACAATTTTTATTGTGATTACAATAGATGTGTATACAATATTTACAAAGAGAAATATTTGCAATTGATCTTTCCATTTAATTTCAAATTTATGATATTTTTTCTTCCTTCTTTTTTTTTTTTTTTTTTTAATGATGATTACGAAAAAGTTTCCCTCTCCACAAAGTTTCTTCGTGTTTCATCATTGCGCAAGCATATCCCTTTGTTCAAGATACACGTTCACAAGAGATCTTGAAGATGATTCTCGAGATTCATTTCAAGAATCTCTTGATCAAACTGTACCTCTGTACTTGGAACGTTTCATGCGCTCAGAATAAAAGGCACGATAGTGATGTATATCCAACGAATAATTGGATAATCTTGTTTCGAAAAAAAAAAAAATATATAATAATAATAATAAGAAAGAAAAAAAAGAAAGAAAGAAAGAAAGAAACAAAAGTCATGATATTCTTCTAAGCTGAATTTAGAAAATTATCGTCTTAATCGAAAATGTTATCGAGATTGAAATAACGTACTCGTTATTAAAAGAGAAATAAATTCATCTTATTTCGCTGTTACGCCTCAACTTCAGATTCGTTTCTCTCTTTGCCGTGATCCTAACATGTATAGGTTATACAATAATTCCACGCCGTATAAAATCAAGCGACATTTAGTCAAATACGAATGCAAAGCAAATATCAAGATGGGAATATACAAAAAAATTTAAAAGAATCGGCCCGTGCACGTCGGCGGGCTAAAGTTCAGCGAGAATTCGCTGAATTTCACAAGCCATTGTCACGTTTTGAACGTGAGAGCGAGACAGTAGTACGTGCAAAATTGAATTAGCAATATTGTTAAAAAAGGGGGGAAGGGAAGGAAGGAAAAAAAAAATAATGGGAAAGAAAAAAATTTAGATCAAAGAAAATAATATTCACGTTCGAGAAGATTAGATTTTCTCAATATTTGAAAATTTACGTGCCATTTGATTTCAGATAGGATCCCATGATACTGAACCCCATCCGTTAACGAACAGTATTCCTAGTCTCATAAAAGTAAGTTACGTACACGATCTATCAATGCGATTCAACACGAATTATTATATAGAATAAAAATATCTTATCGATTTGCAATTGTATTATATTCAGATATTACTGGTCTTCCCCAAAGATGATCAACAAATGGATATCCTTGCTACTACTTCGAGGCGTTTGGGATGGAGCGTGTCAGTTGCAAAAGACGCGGAAAAAGCACTCGAATTCTTCCAGGCTCGAGGCCACGAGTTAGTGATCATCGATCATCGAGGGCAACGCGCTGCGGAAGCTGACATTATTTGTAGGTATGGAAAATTATTAAAAAAGAAAAAAAAAAAATGTTAATCATATTAATGTTGAAAGTAAAAATGTTAAGAATCGAATATATTCGTTTCAGAGCAATCAGGGCTAGTCCTTTATATTATAATTCCATAATTATAGCTCTTGTAAAAAAATCGTAAGTTTGAATCTAATATCTTTTATACTACTCTTCTTTCTTTTCAATCGATCTTCGAGTTTATTTTATAAATTATATGTTTATGTAAAAGGTATCTCATGCATAGCGAAAGTGAAAAAATCGTAACATTGGATTTAATGGAAATAGGATACACCAAAGTAAGTTTTTTAAAATATCGTTGGAAGATTCCGATGAAATTTGATTTTCATATATATTTATCTTGGGCTTATTTTCAGACTTTAATGGAATGCGCTCACGAAAGAATCTTAATAAACGAATTAGTAGGAATTTATACTAGCGGAATATTACCGAGGACACAACTGGTTGCTGCCAACATGCTGTATATCGCTCTTGACAGATGTCGTGACATGATACATGTGACGAACGATAAATATATTATACAGGTAAATGTTGCTCATTACTATTGCAAGTATTGCGGATAAATAATTAACGTATCTCTTATTTCTTTTTACTTTTACAGTTTGCTAATAAAATTAGTGAAAAATTATTAGGCTACAGGATTAATGAACTTTGGGGCAAAAACATTACAGATTTAATTTTGTATGATAATTTTATTCAAATGGAGCAACATATAATCAAAGGCCGAGAATATGATGGGAATTTAAACTGTATTCGAAGAAACAATCAAATGATAACAATTAATTGCAGGGTGATACCTTTCGCCTATTTCAAGTGAGTCAAATCAAATTTATCTGTTTTTTATATGTATTATATGTTTAAAAAAAAAAGGAAAAAAAATATACTTTTGTCTTTTTTTTACTCGTTGTCTTCCCGTGTTTTCGAACATTTTCTTTCAGAAAACCGACTCATTATATTTTCATATTCGATACAACATATTTGTCAGAAAATATTCAGCCCCTGCTTCAGCCCACTCATCCAAAAACTGTGGTTATAACTCAAAAAAGAATATCTGAAATCGATTTCAAAGGAATTCAAGAAGGTAATATTTCAATTCATTCGTACTAATCGTATTTTATTTTTTCTTTCGATAAACTACTCGAGGCTAGAAATTAGGTTATCTGAAAACTACAAACACTTGCAATTTTTTTATTAACTCGTCACCTTAATAGTGTTTATATTCGATAATACGATAAAGAAAATAGGACATCTGCATCACAGATATAAATTTTTCTTATTATTTTCTATTTTATTTACCATCGAAATGATAAATTAAAATTTCAATTTCATCATATTCTAATAATTATAAAATTAATTTGCAGTTCGCAGACGGCTCAGTAAACGTGATTTACAAACTTTGCAATTAGAAGCACCCATTACAAAAGTGATCGGCCTCCTTACGGCCTCGATTAAAGAAGATACATCGTCCGAGACGAAAGAACAAATCGAGAAGGTATCGCATCAATTATGTCGTCCATTTCTTTTCACCAATTCTATTTCCACATATATATTTCGTTTTTAATATGAATCAATTAATTACAATGCAGGCGATTGATATTCTCAAAACTACCGAACTTTATTCACCAGTTTTTAAAGAACAAGGTGATCCAGCGGCCGAATTCATCGAGGCCTTAATTACAGTAATGTTGAAAAGAAAAATTCTCTCTTTACAATGTTCTAATTACCAATTCATCTATGATTTCGATTTTATTTTTAACGTTATTCGATATAGCCAAAAAAATCATGGGATATTAAGAAACCATCGATAGAATCAATTCGAGAAACTCCTTCGAAAACATTAGCTGCCTCCACGCGTATGCAGATCAAAGGTTACAGGGGTCCTCAAGAAATTGCAGAAATTCTACAGAAGTGTTTGGAATGGGATTTCGATATATTCAAATTAGAAATATTAACGGAAAAAAGGTATTCGATTCTAAAGAAAAATTTATATATAACTTGTTATTTTCTTTCTTTTTCTTGATGAATTAACGATAAATGTTAAACGCATAATTGATCGATCTCTCTCGTTTTAGAGCGCTATTATTTTTGGGAATGACTATCATGAATCTGTTTCGCGTCCCAGCTAGACTTGGTTGTGAGGAAAAAATTGTACAAAATTGGTTAATTGTAATAGAAGCTAATTATGACAGTACGAATCGTTATCATAATTCAACACATGCTGCAGACGTATTGCAAGCTACTGCTATATTCATGCAAACGGAAAGGCTGAAACAGGTTTTGGAACCTTTAGACGAAGTCGCAGCTTTGATTGCAGCTGCTGCTCACGATATTGATCATCCTGGTAGATCGAGGTAAATCCAATTAATTCGACTGACTGATCAATACTAGAATAATTATTCACAATTATCCAGAATTTAGATATTCTATATCATATTTATATTCTTTAGAATTTTTAATATCAAATAATTATTTTAATCGATTTCAGTCAATTTCTATGCAATTCTGATAACAAACTAGCGATCCTCTACAACGATTTGACCGTTCTTGAATCACATCATGCAGCATTAACATTTAAATTATCGCTATCAGACGATAATGTGAATATATTTAAAGTGAGTTTGAAAAGTTTTTATCATAAATCATGAATTAATCTTTATAAATTATGAAAAGAATAAAATAAAATAAAATAATTTATATAAAATTTTATAGAATCTGGAAAGAGATACTTATAAACAGCTTCGCCAAAGTGTAATAGACATGATTCTAGCCACCGAGATGACGAAACATTTTGAACATCTTGCGAAATTTATGAATGCCTTCACCACAAGAATTCCAGAGATATATATCGAAGTAATGATTATTTTTATATTTTTTCCTATATTTATTATTAAATAATTTTCAAATTCACGAAGTTTTTTTTTTTTTTAAATAAATCTATTACAAAATTATCTCTACTCGAATTATCTCCTTATAAACGTTCTCTCTAAAAATCTGAGTACAGGGTACTCAGGATTTAGATGTATCAACTGCGATACTGCCAGAGAATATAATATTGGTGAAGAGAATGATAATCAAGTGTGCGGACGTGTCGAATCCTACTCGACCGTTGAAATATTGCGTCGAATGGGCCAGACGAATTGCAGAAGAGTATTTTAGTCAAGTACGTAACACATACGTTTCTTCTTTTTCTTTTTAGATTTCTTTTTAATTAACAATTATTCTTTCTTTCATCTGGTTACTAGATTACTGTGAGTTTACATATTTAGAAAATTATTCACATATACTTCAGGATGAGATAGAGTTTAAATTATTTTGATGCATTTGATAATTTATTTCAGACTGACGAAGAAAAACAATTGCATCTTCCAGTAATGATGCCAATGTTCGATAGAATAACATGCTCGATACCAAGAGCGCAAATCGGTTTTATCGATTTCATTATCAACGACATGGTCGAGGCATGGGATGGTCAGTAATTCTTATATCTTGAATGTTTATAAACATATGTATTGTTATCATGAACACATAATTTTATTTACAGTATTCATCAATATGCCGGAGATAGTGGGATTTATGAGACAAAATTATGATAAATGGAAAGAATATAACGTAAGTAATGAATTAAATCTTGAATTTTATTTCTATTTTTTTAATTATTCTCTCCATTTTTTACTTCTAAAATTTATTAAATTTAGTTATATTCTGAGAATAAAACACTATTTTTTTTATCAATAATTAAAATAATTAAAAAATATTACCATAATCACCACAAATATTCACTATAAAAGAATTTTCTTTCTGTACAAACGAATTTTACTCACGCATTATAAATTGTCTTGTAGTCTTCTTTCTTCTTTCACTAATCTTCAAAAACTTCTAAATTCAATTATATTTAAAAAAAAAAAGCGGATTATTTTTATATTAACAATTTAAAAAGTTACATAAAGTTGTAACCATGAAATATTTATTATAAAAATTTCTTCTTTGGATGTGATTGAATTTTACTTTAATTTCTTGAAACATTTTATATTCTTCGTATTTTCTTCAATTTATTAAATTTAATAATATTTCTAGAATGAAATTGATTATTTTTTACTAAGAATTACATGAAAAACATTCTAATCACGAATATTTCACACTTCATTTAATAAAATTTAATTTTTACACTCACTTCTTGAATTTTTATCTTGATTCTTGGATTCTTCTTACTTCTTTTGCTAATCTTTGTGAACTATTGAATTCAGATATATTCTAAGAATAATAAATTTTTTTTTTTGAACAGTTAACTTATGTAAGTTAAAAACTATGCAACCACATATTTGTTACAAAAGATTTTTCTTCGTATTTAACTCAATTGTGCACTCATTTCTTGAATTTTATTCTTGGTTCTTGAATTGTTTTATATTTTTTTCTTACTTCATTCACTAATCATCAAAATCTAATAAATTTGATTATGTTGCAAGAATAATAATAAACAAACTTTATATTTTTTATGAATAGTTAGAAGAAAATTAAAAATTTCTCATAATCATAAAGATATTATAAAAAATATTATAATATATTATAAGAATGTCTTTTTTGTTAATAATAGGAGAAAGGCATAACAACTCTACAGGATATCGAAAAGATACAAGAAGCAGTTCCTGAACTTAAAATATATTCTACGACCACATGACCCATGGAAAAAAATCGCCTTTTTCATTTGTCCGTCCCAAAACGCAATAGTTTTGTGCAAGTGATTTGTAAAATATTCATAATATTTAAAAAATAGAGATAAATAAATACGTTGTACAGTTGAAGCTTTTTTTTTTTTTTTTTTAGAAAATACACGTAATTCAACTATCTTCATTTTATTTTATTATATCTACCCAGTTTCATAAAAATCCATCTATTTTTAGATTCGTGACACCACGGAACAAAATGGTTCATCGTTATAAAATTTTGTTTTTTTATTTAACTTTTTTTCTAAATGACGAAAAAACAGGCTACCGTATGTTTCCAATCATAAAACCGGAAGATCTTCAATCGTACTCGAAATTGTATATTTAATTATTTATATTGGATATTTTTAACCGTAAAATCGTCTTTTTTTCATTTCCTGTTCTATTTGATTCTGTGTACTTTTTTCTTAATTCCCAAATTCCGTATGCCTTTGTAGTAGAGTATTGGTTTAGACAAGATGGTGCCCATAATTTATTCTCGACCTCTAACTACGAGTCTGCTCTAAACTATAAAAAGAACGTCACGTTGAATTAAAGACTTTCACGTGGATGAGGTACATTCGTAGAAATATCAATTTGCATTTATCGATTTCAATTTCGATAATTCAAGATAAATTAATATATTCAATAAATTCAAGATAAGTTAAATATTCGATCGAATATTTATTAAAGAAGTTACAATAAAATAAGGAAATAGAGGAAATTTAAAAAATAAAGATAAAATTTAAAACTAACGAGTGTTCCTCATCAACATATTTTAAACAATCGGTACTTTACGATTCTCTCAGTAGTGAGCAGACATCGTGAAAATACATTAAATTCTATTTAATATAGAAGAAATAAAAAACGATATTTTAGGTAACTGATTTGTAACTAAACTAGGATAAAGGCTAAAGTGACGCTACGATCATTTTGATTTAAAAAGAATTTTTTGAAATATGAAATATAAACATCCAATTTAAAATATTACTTTTAACATATAATATTTATATTTATATTATATTTTGAATTAAATAATTAAGTAGCGACACTGTGAGCCCTAAATGTTAATTTTCTGATCTTATATTAACGTTAAGATTGTAGAACAATAGAAATACATCGGTTCAATAACCGCTTACCTAATATATCTCGAGATGCTCTTCTCAAATAGTTCAAAATGTATGAAGAAATTTCAAACTCTAATCAGACCATATTATAGTTGCGTTCAAGCACCGACCCCGTAGGGTGCACTATAAAAACAAATATAAAAAGCCTCGTTTCATTTGTTCCGTAATCCTCTTTTACGATCAAATTTATTACATATCTTGTTTTTAGTAGAAAGTAGAAACCTGGCGTCCGAAGGAATCATTAAAATCATGAAAACAGAAGGACCAGCGAGTAAAACAGTTAAATAGAAACGATTATGGAAGAAAAATAACGTTACCCCCCAAATTTTATAATTTAAATTTTCTATAGTTTTCTATATTTAAAAATGTTTTCATAGAGTAGTTTCATGAAATAATATTAAAATTCGAAAAATCATAAATAAAATATTTATAATAATTCATAAAAATTGTAAAAATTCTCACTTCAATATGTTAAATATTATAATATTGAAAATAATATAAGATATTCCACAATTTGTTTTAATTACATAAATATCAAAGAACTATTCACTTTATTACTCTTGTTTTACTTTATTTATAAAATCTTTTTATTAAATTCAATTACTAAATGTTAGTTAGTATAGTTGATAATTTTAATGTTAATATATTTCATTTCTATTTTTATTGTAAAACAAAAGTAATATTGTGGAGAAAATTTTCAAAAACTCAAACCAAAAATCTACTCTCAAAGAAAAAATCCATTTAAAAAATCCAAATAACCAACTTATAAACTATAATACCCACCGTAAATAGTCCAACTTCACAATCCATTCGTCTGTTTTCATGTCATGTTGTCGTAGATCGCTATAATAGAAGAAATATGATCAGTCGGTGGAATTGAATATTCGCTGCATCCGAACTGAACGAAAATTTCTTTATGAATACGTCGAACCATTCTTTTTTTCTTTCTTCAATAATTCCATTCTTGAAAATTCATGTGTCTTCTTTGATGAAATGAAGAATTTTCAATTTCGTAGATGATATTGCAATAATGGTATTATTGCCCTGAAATGCAAGAATAAAATCATCAATAAAAACAAAAGATAAAAAAAAAGAAAATGTTCATACCAATTTAATATAAAAAATTAACATATGGATTATATATTAAAAATGAATATAATGATTAGTTTTCATATTTATTTAATTCTAATCATGTAATGATTTATAACTATGATTAATTCAAATGTAATAATATACGAATTTTAAGTAAAAATAATTTATAAATGATAATATAATTAAGCATTTCAGAAATAGAAAAATATAGAATGCTTTCTGAAAACAAAAATCAGTAAATATACTGTTTTCTTTACCGGAAATGTACTTTCAGTAAAATAATTGATCGGAAGTAAGCGATTATCAACATTTGCATAAATATTCACAGAAATACTAATAATAATAAAGAAAAAAAATAAGATGATAAGTTTTAATTTAAGTAAACTTGAATTATTATTCTTATAAAATATCAATGAAGAAATAGATTATAATAGATTATATTGTAATAGGAATCGAAACATATTGAAGTTCAATATGAAACTTCTCCAAATAATTTAATAATAATTTTTTTTTTAATTGAAAAATTGACCTAAAAAACATAATATAACACAAAAAAAAAACAATCATGTTAAAATATTTTTGATATGGAACCGAAATATCATACAGCTTTTTTTTGAGGTTAAGTTTAAAAGCAATGGCTACCAGATAAAGGATTCTGTGAGACTAAAGTAAATTAAACATATGTATGTCATTCTTAGAAATATAAAATAACGAATGTAAATCTTATATAAATAATATAAATAAAAAAAAAAATAAAAATATTGAAGACTAAGCTAGTAAGATCATTTTCAAAACAACATGATTAAGTCAAAATTTGAAATATATTATAAAACAAACACTTACAAGAAATGATGATGAATTAATTATAAACATAGTGGAGGAAGAAATTTTCACACTACTGCACACTGAACGCCACTTCTGACTGCTCTGGAAACTGATTTACAAATGCGTTGAGCCACGCCGAACGATCCTCTTATATAGGCATGTGGCGTCGCAGTGCTGAAAGTTCGAGAAATCGCACCGGCACCCGGTATTTAATGCGCATTTTCTTTTGATTTATGATTTTAATACTTTTTCTATTGCTTATATAACAGTAACCGATACAATTATATTCTTCATGTTACAAACTATTGTTCAATGGTACTATCATTGCGATTTATTCCGTTTTTTGAAAAAAATAAGGAAAAGCAAAGTATTGATCGACGAGATTTCTGGCACGTTCTCTTACCCAACCCCACCACGTCCCAATTCATACATTTTCTTTTTGCTATACATATTTATCCAGAAACAATTCAAAATTGAATATGAACAACTTACAAATTATTTCTAAAACATTGTTATTTAAAACATATATATATAAGATGAACATGCTTAGCTAAAGATATTATTTCGATCCTTTTCTTCGATGAATTCTGTGAATTACAGAAACAAATTTCATTCTGACAATAATATAAAAAAGAATTAAAAAATTCATTGCTTTAATATATTTATTAAAATAATGTAATCGAGACACTCGATAAAGCATTGATTATGATTATGTGCATATAATATGATATGTACATATATAAAATTTAAATATCAATTGGGATTCAAAATAATAATTCGAGTTAAAAGAAATTATACAAATATAAAGATCTAAAATCTTATGCAAAATCGTAATTAATATAAACATAAAAAATAAAGGAAAAAATATCTTGAAATGATATTTAAAAAAGTATTTATATTTTTCTCTCTTGTTTTTCAATTAATTAAAATAGCAATCAATATCTGTAATTTTTTATTTATAAATGAAATTTATATAATTAATATATTTTTCTATTGTGTATTTCTATTGGAACCCTAAAACAGAATATAGTATACGATCCTAAGTGGGCCTACAGTTTTGCGACATCTGTTGGTGTCGATACTTAATATCATTGATGGAGCAAGATATAATAGAATCGATGCTCAATATATTAAACTACAAGTGAACTTTTTACAATATTTTTTTTGCTAGAAAGTAGAAAATTGAATCTATTTTAATATAGATAAAAGAATAATTCAAAAATGTAATTATAAAAATGGATTCATATGACGCAATATCATCATGTTTGTGAATACTGTACGATGTTTATATTCTCTGGACAAATGAAACATTTTTATCATTTTGATTGACAATATTTGTAAAAAAGCAAAAGTATACAAAACAACAAATGATTAATTTTGATTTGATTAGATCAGTTTTATATTTACATAAATTTATAATAATAAATTGATATTCCAACATTGAAAATGGAAATTCTAATTTTAGGCATAAATAAAATTACATAATAATTTTATTACATTTATATATTGCATTTATTATATTATATAATACTAACATTATCAATGTAAGGAAACTAATAGCATTTCTTCTTATTATGCAAGGGATATATATTATTACATAATATAGATTTCACATACCTATCGATTTTTCATGTATATATTGTTTAGGCATTATATTTCGGTTAAAAAATATTATAACCAAGATATGTCACATTCCCATAAATTCTGCAGAATCTTTTGTGTATTTTTCGAGCTAACTTTATGGGAACAAGAGATCAGATGAAAGGGACAAGCTATGAAACTGGTTTATAAAACTGGGTATATATGTACATGAATACATATGTAAAATAATACGCAGATGTTCGTATTACATGTGCACATAATCTGAAAGAGGCAAGAATAGAACAGGATGTCGGTCGATACATTCAGTCAAATGCAGACCGGGTGTTTCCTAACGTTTTTAATCTGCTTTCTCAGGCACATGAAAAATTCCGGAACAATACTTTCTATAACTGCATACAGATTTAATATACAGTAATTATCTTGTTTTAATTAATTTGGATGGGACTGGATGGGAACTGAATCTAATCAGACAATAAAGAGGGATATATATATATAATCCAATTAAAAAAATAAAATTTAAATTAAAATTTAAATTCAATTAAAAAAATAAAATTTAATTAGATTAGGTTAAGTTAGATATTTTGTAATTTTTAAAATACTCATTATAATTTGATAAAATTTGATTTAATTTGGATCATCGCGGATTGAATATTGTGAATTTAATGTTGTTTATGCAATCACTAGGTCATCGAATATATTTAGAAATCAATATAACTATAGCTAAGGATCAACGTCTTTATATGGCTTGATACAGTTTGTAGTATTTCTAAATCTTGTTTTTAGAGATCTGCGTTTTTAAATTATGTTTATCAAACGTTATGATCTAGTGAATGATCTAGTTTTCTATCAAACATAAAGATTGTACGTGATTATGTATTTACAAATTTGAATAAGTTTTATTTCTATTACTAAAAAAAATGATTAAAAATAGTTTAATAAAGAAAAAAAATTAATTAAAAATAGAGAAAATAATTTTTTTTCGATTTTTATAAAATTGCTGTTTTAATAAATTGAATTTGTTTTTTAATATATATATATCATAATTAATTCAATTTGGATTATATCATAATTAATTCAATATGATTAGATTAATAAAATTCTAAAAACCTTTATGAAGTATGTCATTATTAATTCGAATTATTATTACATTATTATTATTACAATAATTTTTAAGTTGTGATGCGATATTCTAATATCTATTACAATCATTATATTTTAATTATATGTATCATAAGTACATTGCTTGGATTAGTTCGTTTAATAGATTAGTTTAATAGATTATCAATGAAAATACTGAAATTATTGAAAAAATAGAATAGTTTTAAATAGAATTTGCTTTTGTTTTACTAAAAATATTTCATTATTATAAACATTATTATTATCTAGAAAATTATCTAACTTCAATTGATTTTAATTATAATTAAAAATGTAATTTAATTTTAATTAAATATATTTTTTGTTTACAAACAAATAAATTTTTAAATTAGTAATAGAGAATTTTTATAAAATAATTTAAATATATATCATTTCCTTATATATTTTTATATTATTAATAAATATAAAATAATTAAAATCATTGTATATTATTTCATATGCATATTTATATATATATTATATGAAATAGATAATATGAAAGTCATATTTATATAATTAGATAAAGAAGTATATATTATATAATCAGATAGAATGTATAATTAATATGAAATTTGTTCTAGAACAAAGAAAAAAAAAATATAACATGAAATAAATGAGATACAAAGGTGCGTGCCATCTTGTAGCGTGCAGCGACATCCGTGGTGGCGTCATTAACTATTTTGAATATCATGGAAACAGAGATGGAAGACTATTATTGACTATCGATAATGTATTATCATACCTTAACGATCATTAAACAGTTTCTCCATTTATCCTAAACTTTCTTCGAGATTTTCCTCTTTTTTATTTCTTTTTTCACTATAATTTGTGTTATCATTAATTGCTTTTAATTCTATAAATTCGAGACAATTGTCATGTTCATTCTGTTCATTCTGTTCATTCTCTTTCTTCTCCGCAAAAAGATATACATAAATATACGTTCCAAGAAAGGCTCCAGCACACGGCCCAAACCAGTAAATCTGGATAAAATTTTTATAGAAAAAGAAAAAAATCATTATCGTTACGTAATCTAATCACAGTAGATAAATATTTACACTACTCTTTTCTTTAAATCTATTAGGTAACATCTCAAAACCGATAAGGTTAATAAGAGAAACGTAAAGTACGGAAACTTGTTTCTTATCACATTCGATGAAGGTTAAGCTTGAAGATATAGAGATTATATGAAATATAATATGAAGACTTAGAAAGACTTATATAAATCTCTAAAATAAATTATGTTTATAGAATTAAGCTCACCCATTGATTCGTCCAATTCCCGTTCCAAAAAGCTGGGCCAAAAGTACGCGCAGGATTCATACTACAACCGGTGTAAGGACTCTAAAAAAAAAACATATTTCCTACTTTTCTTCTAATTATGCTGATTTTTCAGGCAATTATATATTTTTAATTCAAATTGTGTACCGCTGCAAGTGAAACTCCAACAACGGAGAAACCGAATCTGATCGCTGTAGAATCTGTGGTGTGGGCGCATCTTGGATCCCAAGTGGCGCATGCTGCGCAAAGTATAAAGGATGTGCAAAGAATCTCGATTATAATAGCCTGCGTGATACTGATTCCAGGATGCACAACGGTTACGCAATGTCCAATTGTCGCGTTTGAACGTCCATCGTTGAACAATTCGGCTGGAGTTATCGTCTGTTCCATTAAAATTTCAATTAAACGTTTAATATAATATCTAACACATTTATATTAATGACATATTTGTGATCGATTTATCATAAAATTCTGACGTCAAACACACGTAAGTGATAATTTTTCATTTTCTAACCACATAAAATATTTTAATTGTAAATATTAAAGAATAACTAATTAATGTAATATTTAATTTTTCTATTTAGTGCATTTTATATGTTCATAGGCGAAAAAGTGTCGCATATCCAATTACAAGGATAAGTAACAAAGTGCATAACATAATGAATTAAAAATTTGTACCATTAATAATCCATATCCAATAGTTGCTCCAATGAATTGCGCGATTGCGTAAAGGATTCCTGTAGGGATAGTTTTAATTCCTAGAATAACCGCTCCTATCGTGACAGCGGGGTTTAAATGTGCACCACTTATGTGTCCCAACATCTGTGTTAATAAAAATTTTCTATTGCGATATATTATTACGATAACATATAATGAGAATATCATAATCTGTCATTTTTTTTTTTTAAATCTGATATATATTTACCATAATCAGAAGATTGACAGTCATACCAAACGCCATGGACGTTTGTAATGGCGGCGGTAATATCGGCCCCATCGTCCCAATAGAACCCATACAACCAACGAACAGGAGAATCCCAGTACCTATCACCTCGGCTATAAACATAGTCATTGTGCCCTTTTCCATCGTCCATGCCGATTCTGAAAACATAAAACGTTTAAATTTTTTCGTTATGTCCCAAATAACTATAAAATGTCTATAAATGTCACTCATTTTGGAAATTTTTACTTTGATTGTCGCTCTCCATGGTGCACCGGTAAAGCTTTAACTAACAGCTACCGTAACGGTACTGTAATCAATACTCGAATTACGACAATACTAATCATTGATGACTATCGTGCTTTCGCAACACAGTTAAAAAGAAATTGTCTTATCGATGAGTGTCAATGATAATTGCATTCTTCGTCGAATCAGTGCTCGATTGAAAATTGCAGTTCAAGAGGATTAACTAACAAGAAATTTTATGTTTCTATTTATCAAGGTTATATAAAAGTTACAATATTGCTCGTGGCAAAATGACTCATAAGTTACGTTAGCTTATGTCGAAATAAAGCATTACTGCCCCTATCCTGCAGACAACTTTCCTGCCTGCAAGAAGAAACATAAAAAAACATAAATTGATCAAATTGTTGAGAAAATGTTGCAACAAAATCGCACGGACACTATAAGAAAATGATCAAAATATGGGCAAACTTCGAAACGCGATTTATTTATGCAAGGTAGTGTACGATCTTGCTTCAAAATGGACAGTAAATCGTAGCTTGTACTGCACTTCCGGCCAATAAGTATTTCATTTGATGCCTGATAATATAGTTCACGCGTAATAAATTGTTCGAATCTTTGAATTTTCTTTTTTTCCGAAAAAAAATTTCCCATTAAGTTTTCACGAGATAATAACAGCTTGCTTGCTGACCACTTTCCACGCAAGCGCCAATGGCCGTCCAACGCCATTCGCTTTTCACAGTCGTTCGCAATCGCTCAAAGAGTTTTTTATCGAGCAGATTTTCGACCGTGTACAGGAGAATCAGAAAATCGTGTTATCGAACGATATGGGCGAGGAAATGGAAAACACCACGAATTATCGTAACATTCATTACAAATCGGACGCAGAATACACAGTACACGTCGCCAAGACATTATTGACACTGATCGGAATCTGGCCTAGGAGGAACACGTTCATAGATAACGTAAAATTTTACGTTCAGATAGGAATTGTCTTTTTTCTTATGTGTTTCCTCTTACTACCACACGTGATTTACACTTACTTCGATTGCGAAAATTTGACCAAATACATGAAAGTGATTGCCGCACAGATTTTCAGCCTTTTGGCGATCATTAAATTTTGGACGATTATAATCAACAGAGAGGAGATCCGATTTTGCTTGATGGAGATGGAGATACAATACAGAGACGTGGAATGCGAAGAGGATCGGTTGGTAATGATGAACACTGCGAAAATCGGCCGATTCTTCACAATCGTTTATTTGAGCCTTAGTTATACAGGCGCTTTGCCCTATCACATCATTTTGCCCCTGATATCGGAAAGGATCGTCAAGGAGGACAATACCACTCAGATACCATTGCCTTATTTGAGCGATTACGTTTTCTTCGTAATCGAGGACTCGCCGATTTACGAGATGACTTTCGTATTGCAAATATTCATCAGCAGTATTATTTTGTCTACGAATTGTGGGACTTACAGCTTGATCGCCTCTATAACGATGCACTGCTGCGGTCTGTTCGAGGTTACCAATAGAAAGATCGAGACGCTTTGCAAGTGGGATAATCGGGATTTGCATGATCGTGTCATTGACATCGTTCAATCTCACCTGAAAGCAATCGAGTAAGTATATTATGTTGTATATAATATTTGACTAAATAAATATAACATTATGTTTATTAGTTTAATAGATATAGTTTGTTCAGCCATTTGTTTAATTTTATGTAATAATTTTTTTATAAAATTTTTTATAAATACTTATCGTTTTTATGTTTATACATGATCCTCCTATTGTTTTTTTTTTTAAATTTTATATCACCAGGACTCTGCTTTTTCACGTTATGCGTCTGATAGATTATTTGTCGATTGGCTATTGATTTTTATAGTTGTATGTTTTTATTTCGTGATGAAAAATCAATTTTAGATACTCTGCACGGGTTGGAGAATCACTGAGCATCGTATTTTTATCGGAAATGCTTGGCTGCACCATCATAATATGTTTCTTAGAATTTGGTGTAATTATGGTATAACAAAAATAATATTTAATTAAAAAGTAAAAAAAAAGAAAAGAAGTGAATCAATAAAATCAAAAATATTTTTAGGAATTAGAAGATCACAAAACATTGAGCACAGTCACGTATTTTGTTTTAATGACATCGATTTTCGTAAATGTATTCATAATATCGTTTATTGGTGATCGTCTTAAACAAGAGGTATATTTTCTCATACAATTATTCTTGTCTCGAATAAATTTGTTAATTTTTATTTTTCTCGAAATATCGTTTCATATATCGAAAAGAGTGAGAGAATAAGAGAAACATCATATTTCATACCATGGTACGATTTTCCAACGAAAGTGGCGAAAAATATAAAGACAATCATACTTAGAGGCAGTCGACCATCAAGTCTGTCTGGGGCCAAAATATTGGATCTTTCGCTTCAAGCATTTTGCGATGTAAATCCTCATATATATTATTATATTTTTCATTTATTGTTGTAAAAATTCTTGAAAATGAAAAAATTATTGTAGGTTTGCAAAACTTCGGCAGCCTACTTTAATTTTCTGCGTGCAATGACGGTATAAAAATTCACGCAAAAGGGATTCCAAAGGTTTTGAAAAAGTTGATAAATGAATGAAATGATTAAGAGTAAGTATAAATGTAATGCACATAATATAATTGTTTAAAATTACTTTGAGTAGAGAAAAATAAGGAAATGTTTTGAGAATGGTAATAAATGTCTTGCTTATCTCTCTTTCATTTTTATCACTATTTTCATTTTATTGAAACGTAATTATCTACATAACTTGTCATATTTATCGTATCTTTTTTGGATACTGCAGTTCTTTTATTCATTTTCGAAAAAAAAAAGAAAAATAACTAGTAAAATAATTAGTAATTCTGTAAAGTTATACAATAAATATTGAACAATTGAATTATTATCAAATTTCAACTGAGCTCTTTTAAATATTTAAATCTCTTAATAAATATTGATCCTATAAATATTTCAATGTATATTTTTTCAAAAAATTGTTTCGTTAAAATTCCAATTAAGTTTTTAATATAATATCTAACATAGTTCGTTACATTGTGACATTTATGTAACGTATTCAGTTTATCACAAAAGACTGATATCAAATACAACATGTAACGTGTGATAATTTCTCACTTTTTAATCACACAATAATTTACACAAAATATTTTTACTATAGGTTAATACAAATATTACATAATAGGTAATAATTTTCCTATTATTTAATATTGTATAATATATATAATTATTAATATTTAATATATTTTATATATGCATAAATAAAAAAGTAATAATTCAGAATGTAGAAATTTGGACAAGCAGAAATAAAGTGCAAAGATTATTTTTATATTGTATTATCGTAACATATAATAATTTTATGTAAAAAAAAATCGTACCTTTTATAGTTCATATCGAATAGTAACGTCGATGGTTTTCGCAAATGATACTTTGTAATGATGCTTTTAATTCCTTACGTAGATAATCTATTTTACGTAATAAAATGTGCACTACGTGTCCCATCTGTGGTAATATTCTATCATTACAATAAATATAAACATGTCAATGACAATATTACAATTTGCTTTTTGTGATTTATTTATTTTTCAAAATGTGACGTGTACTTATCAAAGAAAACCAATAAGAGGAAACACAAAAGAAAAGTAAGAAAGAAATTGGTCAAATTACACACAAAAAAAGAAAAAAAATAGCATGGATATTATAGAAAATGATGAAAATACGAGAAAACTTTGAACCACGATTTATTCATGCGGAAAAATGTACGATCTTACCTCAAAATGGACATAAATCGCAATATGTGCACTACAACTTCCGTAGCAATAAGTATTTCGTCTCATAACAATACAGTTCGTATCGTATTGAATAAATTGCTCGAATCTTTGAATCTTCTTTCGAAAATTTTTCTATTAAATTTTCATGAGACGGTAACAACTTGTCCGTCGATCCAGCTTTCCACGCAAGCGCCAATGGCCATCATACGCCATTGCTTCTTACAGTCGTTCTCAATCGTTCAAAGAGTTTTCTACCGTGGATTGGAAAAACTCTTTATTATCAGATGATATGAGCGTAAAAACGAGAAACATAAGGAATTATCGTAACATTCATTACAGATCGGACGCTGAGTATACGGTACGGGTGGCTAAAATATTATTGACAATGGTCGGAATCTGGCCAAGAAGGAACACGTTTTCAAATAATGTTAAATTTTACGTTCAGATAACAATCGTTTTTTTTCTCATGTGTTTCCTCTTATTACCACACGTGATCTATACTTACTTTGATTGCGAAAATCTGACCAAATATATGAAGGTGATAGCCGCCCAGGTTTTCAGCCTTTTGGCGATCATCAAGATCTGGACGATTCTGATTAACAGAAATGAGATCAGATTTTGCTTGATGGAGATGGAGATACAGTACAGAGACGTAGAATGCGAAGAAGATCGGTTGGTAATGATGAATACTGCGAAAATCGGTCGAATCTTCACAATCGTGTATCTGTTCCTCGGTTACGGAGGTGCCTTGCCCTATCACATTATTTTACCCTTGATATCAGAGAGAATCGTCAAAGCGGATAACAGTACTCAGATACCTTTGCCATATTTGAGCGATTATGTTTTCTTCGTCATCGAAGACTCGCCAACTTACGAGATAACCTTTGTCGTGCAAATGTTCACCAGCTTTCTAATAATGTCCTTGAATTATGGGATCTACAGCTTAATCGCTTCTATAACGATGCATTGCTGCGGTCTGTTCGAGGTCACCAACAGAAGGATCGAGACGATTTTAAAAAACCGAGATTTGCGTGGTCGCATCGTTGATATTATTCAATCTCACCTGAAAGCAATCGAGTAAGATTATATTATATTACACGTGTTTGATGTTTGCTTTTATCTATTTAACAATGGTTTATTTATCTATTTTGTGTAATTGAATTTTTTATATAAATTTTATATATGTATTCTTATTATTTTTACGTCTATACGTAACTCTCCTTTTTTCTGAATAAAAACCTCTGTCATCAGGATCCTGTTTTTATGGGCTCTGGTGATGTCATATATGTGAGGGAGAATTATGTCGCTTGGACATCAAATCTTTGGGATTGATTCTAAATTGTTTATTTAAAAATAAGATTTTTATAATTATAAATTTAAATTTTTATTCTCTCAATTTTATTGCATATACGAATAAATTTTAGATATTCTGCACTGGTTGGAAAATCATTGAGCATTGTATTTTTATCGGAAATGCTTGGCTGTACTATCATAATATGTTTCTTAGAATTTGGAGTGATTGTGGTATAACAGAAAATTATATATAATCAAAAAAAAAAAAAAAAAAAGAAGAAGAGGAAGAAAGAAATAAACGAATAAATATTTTTTAGGAATGGGAAGATCATAAAACATTCAGCATGGTAACATACTTTGTTTTAGTGACGTCAATGTTCGTAAATGTTTTCATATTATCATTCATTGGTGATCGTCTCAAACAAGAGGTATATTTTTTTATACAATTTTTTTATTTCGTATATTAAATTGTACTTTTTTAATAAGTCATTTTATGAATCAAAAAGAGTGAAAGAATAGGACAAACATCATATTTTCTACCATGGTACGATTTTCCGACAGAAGTAGCGAAAAATATAAGGATAATCATACTTAGAGCTAGTCGACCATCAAGCCTGTCTGGCGCTAAGATGTTAGATCTTTCGCTTCGAGTATTTTGTGATGTAAATTCCAATTTTTCTCATTATGTTATTTTCAACGTATTGTTGTAAAAATTCTTGAAAACGAAAAAATTATTGTAGGTTTTTAAAACTTCAGCAGCATATCTAAATTTTCTGCGAACAATGACAGTATAAAAATCAATGATAGGAAAAGAAAAATTTTCCAATGTTTTTTTTTTCAAAAAAGATGATAAATAAATAAAACTGATTAAGTAAGTATTAACATAGGATACATAATATAATTGTAATAAATTTTAATTACTTTGAATGATGAGAAATAAGAAAATGTTTTAAGAATGCTAATAAATGTTTTCAGCTTGTAACATTTTTTTATTGCATTTTCCTATTTTATTGAATCATAATTAGGAACATACCTATGTGTCTTATCGTAAATCTCTTTTTTAAAATTATTTTATAATTTATAATTATTCACTGGAAACTTTATCTTTGGAAACTTTAATGATATAAAAATAATGTTCTCTGCAATATAATCAAAGAAATATCACAACTCAAATATTATTAAATCTCACGATTGCTCAACACTTCATAAATAATTAAGTCTCTTATATATAATCGTACAAATATTACAATCAATGTTATATTTTTTCAAAAAATATTTTCAAATAGTAAAACAGATGTATATCATCTATGACCAGTAAACACAGGAAACTAATCTGGATTGTGCATGCAAGGTATAAGTTCATAATTTGCCATCGTTTTGCGCATCTGCTGATTCTTACATGAACCTAGACATATAATTCTAACATTGTTGAAATAACTGCCATTTCCATTCCATGCTAAATTCCATGCTAATATATTATATATTTTATAAACGCACGCGCAATGTAAAGAATGCAGTTATATCGCAGACATACAGTAATGTTCACGAACTTTCAACCATTGGAAAGAAATAATGGAAACGAAACATGCGGAAAAAGATCTGAAGCAAGCGTTCTACGCACAATTGTTCCTGAAGATAATTGGTGCTTGGCCAATCGCTATCGAATCTTCTTTGAGTTTGAAAATACAAAAATGGTTTATAATTTTTTTCTCCTTTTTCTTGCAAATATGTATCGTAGCTCCGTGCATTTTGGACGTGTTCCTGAAAGAGAAGAATGGAAGCAGAAGGATAAATCTGTTCATGCTGCTCATCAACACTTTAATTCAGATGTTCAAATACGTGATTACGCTGAACAGAGCGAACGAATTAAGGATAGCTATACACGAAATAAAAAAAGATTGGTTGACCGCCACGCCCGAAGATCGATTTGTCTTTGTCACGAATTCGAGGATTGGTCAACGAATGATGATAATAATGGCTGTCATCATGTATACCACTGGTGTCGGTTATCGAATGATTCTTCCACTTTTGAAAGGGAAAATTATTCTACCGAATAATGTTACCATAAGACTACTCCCCTGTCCAACTTACTTTACTTTTTTTAACGAATTAGTTAGTCCATACTACGAGATGATCTTTATGCTGCAACTTCTGGCTAGATTTTTCATTTATACAGTTTTCAATGGCACGGCCGGGATTTCCTTGATGCTCTCTCTTCATATGTGTAGTTTACTGAAGATTTTAACGAGGAAAATGGCCGATCTTACGGATGGATCGGTTATCAGCGAAAAAATTATGCAGCAAAGGATCGTGGATATCATTGAATATCAAACAAGGATCAAAAGGTAGACAAAAATTTGGAATCTAACATCGGCTGATTGAGAAATGATAAATGTCAAATGTGATATATATCGTGTTTTCATTACTCTCTTTCAGATTTTTGAATAACACAGAAATGATCACGCAATATTTTTGTTTTTATGATATCGGTTGTAGCACGTGTCTTATATGTTTCATAGGATACAGTATTATTGTGGTTTGTATATAGCGAACAAAGATGAAAAAGATAAAGAAAAATTGGAATATTTTTACGACAAACTAGTATCTTTTTTATTTCAGGAATGGGAAAATCGTAATATTACTAATATAGTGATTTATTTTTCGGGATTAGCAACTTCCACTCTTATGATATATATAATCTGTTATATCGGTCAACTTCTCCTTGACGAAGTATAAATTGCATTATGGTTATTTATTTTAACTCGAATTTGTCTTGAATATTCTTTTCAGAGCAATAATTTAGCACAAACATGCACTACTTTAAACTGGTATCGTTTTCCAAAAAAGAAGGCCCGGTATTTGATATTGATAATTATTATGTCCAATTATCCTATAAAATTGACAGCGGCTAAAGTGGTAGACGTATCTTTAACTACCTTCACCGATGTAAGTACGCAGAAAATTATTATATAAATTTTTATTTTCAAATTTCGTATATTTTGCGAAATATATTTTCTAGGTGATGAAGGCGGCAATGGGTTATTTAAATATGTTACGAGAAGTTATTTAATGTTACTGTTAACTTTCATGTTACCACTTTTAAAATATTATATGTTTTCAAATATAAAAATATTTTCGATCACAACGCATAAAAAACGATATTTTTGTTCGATCATATTTTTTTCAGATATATTTAAATTATTATTGCAAATTATATAAATCTATTAATCTTGCTTTGTATTAGATATTTTAAAAGCAGTAATTATAGCATTTTTTTCTTATATAAAGTTCTTTATAATTTTTTATATATTCACTGTAATCCTTTGAAACATGAAAATAAAATTTTCTGAAATATTATCAAATAAATATTACGATATCACAACTGAATTATTATCACTTAAATCTTCTTATTAATAATATAATACAAATAATATCTCAACTAATGTTATTTTTTTCAAAAAAATTGCACGTAAAAGAAATCTACCCGTGACTAGAGAACACGAAAAACTAACCTAGATTGCGCATGCAAGAGAGAATTCATAGTTTTCTGCGCATCTGTTGATTCCTACATAAACCTAAATGTATAATTTTTAATATTGTATTCGTAACATTATTGAAATAACTGCTATTCCATGCTAAATTCTAATAAATATTATATATTTTATATTATATTATATTATATATATTTTTTAAATAATATTAATAATATTAATATTTTATAAGTAATAAAATTATTATATATTTTTTAAACGCATGCGCAATGTAACTATTGCTTATTTTATCACAAACGTGCAGTAATATAATTATTTTTTTCAAATAATTATTTTTTCTCTTGTTATTATGAATAATTTATACTTATTTTTATTGCGAAATCGAACCACATACATAAGATGATATTTGCACAAATTTTCAGACTTTTGATCATTAAATCATAAATCGAAAGGAAATCCGATTTTGCTTGATAGAAATAAAGATATGGAATGCAAAAAAAATTAATTGGTAAGGAATATTAGTAATGAATATTGCAATTAATATCGTCCGATTCTTATATATTTGAGTCTTGGTTACATCGGCACTTTGCCATGTCACATTATTTTACTTCTGATAGAAAAGGATTGTCAAAGAGAACAAACACTCAGATCATCACTTATTTGATTATGTTTTCTTCATTATTCGCCAATTACGAGATGATTTTCGTTTTGCAAATATTCATCACTAATATTATTTTGTCAGGAATTGTGAGACTTACAGGTTGATTGCTTCTATAACGATGCACTGCTGCGGTCTGTTCGAGGTTATATCAATAGAAAGATCGAGATGCTTTGCAAGTGGGAAAATCGGGATTTGCATGATCATGTTATTGATATCGTTCAATCTCATCTGAAAGCAATCAAGTAAAAATATTACATAAGTATAACATTTGATCAAATAGCAAAAATAGCAAAAAATATTATTTAATCAAAAAGAAAAATGAAATAAGAAAGAAAAAAAAAAATAAATCTATAATGTTTTTAGAAATGGAAAGATTTCAAATCATTGAATAATATTTTGTTTCAATCATGTGAATTTCATTAATGTATTTTCATAATTATTAGTGATCAATATATTGTAATGAAAATTCTTGAAAAAAGAAAAAAGTTATTAAGATTTACAAAACTTTACTAGCATATCTAAATTTTTTGCAAATAATAGTATAATAAGAAAGATTCCAAATGTTTTAAAAAAAATTATAAATAAATAAAGTGATTAAGTAATAAAATAGCATATGTGATATCATTCTTGTACTATTATTTTGAACACAGAGAAGTAAAAAAATGTTTTGAGAATGATAATAAAAGTGTTTGATTTATGTCAGTCTTTCATTATTATCGCTATTTACTGTTTTATTGAAACAAACATAGCTATATGTTTTATCATAACACTATTTAATTCCCTATAATTATTCACTATAATCTTTTGAAACTTTGACAATATAAAAATAGTTTTTTGAAATATGATGGAACAAACATTACGATTTTGATTATTATCATTTAAGTTTTCTTATTAATATTATGATGCAAATAATGTCACAACCAATTTATTCTTTTTCAAAAAAATTTGCACGTAAAAGAAATCTATACTATCTATGACCAGAAAACATGAGAAACTAACCTGAATTGCGCATGCAAGGTATAAGTTTATAATTTGAAGCGTTTTCTGCGCATCTGCTGATTCCTACATAAATCCAAACATATAATTCTGCCACATCGTTGAAATAACTGCTATTCCATGCTAAATTCTATATTATATATTTTATAAACGCGCGCGCAATGTAGCAGCTACCGTTTTATCACAGTAATATTTTCGAACTCTTAACCATTGAAAGGAAATAATGGAAACAAAACACACGAAAAAAGATCTGAAGCAAGCCTTCTACGCGCAGTCGTTCTTAAAGATAGTCGGTGTTTGGCCAATTCCCATCGAATCCCCTTTGAGTTTGAAGATACGAAATTGGTTCATAACTTTCTTCTCTCTTTTCTTGCAAATATGTATCGTGGGTCCGTGCATTTTGGTCGTGCTCCTAAAAGAGAAGAATGGAAAGAGAAAGATAAATCTATTCAAATTGCTTACCAACACTCTGAATCAATTATTCAAATATGTGATCACATTGAACAGAGCGAACGAATTAGCAATAGCCATGGACGAGATAAAAAACGATTGGTTGACTGCCACATCGGAGGATCGGTGGATTTTCGCGGCAAATTCAAAAATCGGTCAAAGAGTGATGTTGATAGTAGCTGTCACCGTATATAGCAGCGGTCTCGGTTATCGAATGCTTCTTCCACTTTTGAAAGGGAAAATTGTCCTGCCGAATAATGTTACCATAAGACTGCTGCCCTGTCCAACTTACTTTACTTTTTTTAACGAATTAGTTAGCCCATACTACGAGATGATCTTCATGCTGCAATTATTGGCTGGATTTTTCAGTTATACAGTCCTCAATGGCACTGTTGGGATTTCCTTGATGCTTTCTCTTCATATGTGTAGTTTATTGAAGATTTTAACGAGGAAAATGGCCGATCTCACAAATGGATCGATTACTAGTGAGAATATTATGCAAGAAAAGATTGTGGATATTGTGGAATATCAAACAAAAATCAAAAGGTAAGTGAATTGAAATTGAAATGTAGCATTGGCTGAAAAATAAAAAGTATGTAGTGTACCTGCATCGTGTTTTTTTTTCTTTTTTTTTTTTCAGATTTTTGGGTAACGCAGAACTGATCACCGAGTATTTTTGTTTTTACGATATTGGCTGTAACATGTGTCTTATGTGTTTCATAGGATATAGTGCTATTCTGGTAGAGAATAAAGTTGAAAATATAAAAAGGAAATAGAATATTTTTACGATAGTTGCTTCATTTCAGGAATGGGAAAACCATAATATCGCCGCTATAGTAGTCCACTTTATGCTGTTAGGGACATGCATTTTTATTATATATATAGTTTGTTATATCGGTCAACTTCTTCTCGACGAAGTATAAATTACATTATTATCGTTATTTATTTTAACATAAATTTGTCTTGAACATTCTTTTCAGAGCAATAATTTAGCACAAACGTGTATCACGTTAAGCTGGTACCATTTTCCGATAAGAAAGGCCCGATGTTTGATACTGATGATTATTATGTCCAATTACCCTGTAAAACTAACGGCGGCTAAAGTGGTGGATGTATCTTTAACCACCTTCACCGATGTAAGTATGAAGAAAATTATTATATAAATTTTTATCTTCAAATTTTATACATCTTGCGAAATATATTTTTTTGAAATATATTTTCAGGTCATGAAGGCGGCAATGGGTTATTTAAATATGTTACGAGAAGTTATTTAATGTTATCACTTAAACTTATGAAATGAAATAATATGTTTCGATATATATAGAAATATTCTTGATCACAACACTTAGAAAAAACATAAAAATGTTTCCTCAATCACACTTTTTTCACATATATCACAAATTATTATTGCAAATTAATTGATCTTATTTTGTACTAAATATTTTAAAAATAGTAATTACAGTATTTTAATATTATTATCTCCTTATATAATTTTTCATAATCATAGTCTAATTATATTTTTTTTTGTACATGCATATAACTTATTGTGGCAATCTCTTTTCAAATATATTTAGTATATATATGTAAAAAAAGGATAAACAAATTATATTTGTTACAAGATATACTTATGTGATACATTGCAAATAATCCTGAACACATGTTCTCAAATACATTTCCATTCTTTTTCACATTGTAAAATTGTACAAAGTATTTTGAAATTGTTTTTACCATTATTTCCATTCCATCCATGTTGATGTCATCGTTCAATTTCAATTACATTTGAAAGTAATCAAGTATAAATATTATATGATGTTTCATTAAAAAGATATAACACTATATTTACGATAAACGATATATAGAATAATATAGTTTATTCATTATCTATTTGTTAATTTTAAGAAAAAAACATTTTATAATAATATATTGTTTTTATACATGAATTTTCATTCTTTGAATTTGCTATTAGTGTCTTTTTTTTTATAATTTGAATCTTGATCATACTATGCCACTATGATTGATTATAACTGATTTATAGTTGCATATTTTTATTTCATAAAAAATCAATTCTAAATACTGCTTTATAATTATTCAATAAGTCTTGAGAATATGAAAATATGAGAAACTTTGAGAATATGAAAATAAAATGTTTTCTAGAATATCATCGAACAAATATCACAATTATTATAATCACAATTGAATTACTATTAAATACCACGATGGTAAATACTTAAGTCTCTCTTAATAAACACTTATTTTTTTAACTACAACAAGTCATATTTCTTTATGTAAAATTGCTCGTGAAAGAGATCTACTATCTATGATCAAAAAACCTGGAAATCTAATCTGTATTGCGCATGCAAGGTATAAGTATCATAATTTGAATCGTTTTCTGCGCATCTGCCGATTCCTACATGAATCTAAATATATGATTCTACAACATTATTGAAATAACTGTTATTCCTCGCTAAATTCGACATTATATATTTTATAAACGCACGCGCAATGTAAAGGATGCAGTTTTATCGCAAACATACAGTAATGTTCACGAACTTTCAACCATTGGAAAGAAATAATGGAAACGAAATACGTGGGAAAAGATTTGAAGCAAGCGTTCTACGCGCAATCGTTTTTGAAGATAATCGGTGCTTGGCCTATTGAATCTTCTTTAAGCTCGAAGATACGAAAATGGTTTATAATTTCTTTCTCCATTTCCTTGCAAATGTGTATCGTGATTCCGTGTATCTTAGTCATGTTCCTAAAAGAGAAGAATGGAAGAAGAAAAATAAATCTGTTAATGCTGCTCACCAATACTTTGAATCAAGTGTTCAAGTATGTGATCACGCTAAATAGAGCGAACGAATTGAGAATAGCTATACACGAAATAAAAAAAGATTGGTTGACCGCCACACCTGAAGATCGATTTGTCTTTGTCGCGAATTCAAGGATCGGTCAACGAATAATGCTGATAATAGTTGTCACCATGTATAGCAGTGGTCTCGGTTATCGAATGCTTCTTCCACTTTTAAAAGGGAAAATTATTCTACCGAATAATGTTACCATAAGACTACTCCCCTGTCCAACTTACTTTACTTTTTTTAACGAATTAGTTAGCCCATACTACGAGATGATCTTCATGCTGCAACTTCTGGCTGGATTTTTCATTTATACAGTTCTCAGTAGCACCGTCGGAATTTCCTTGATGCTTTCTCTCCACATGTGTAGCTTGTTGAAGATTTTAAGGAGAAAAATGATCGATCTCGCGGATGGATCGATTACCAGCGAGAATATTATGCAGGAGAAGATTGTGGATATCGTGGAATATCAAACGAAGATCAAAAGGTAAACGAGAAATTGGAATGTCTACCTGAAAATGAGAAATATGTCAAATATAGATTATGTTATGCTTCATCACTTTTTCAGATTTTTAGATAATACAGAATTGATCACGCAATATTTTTGTTTTTACGAAATCAGCTGTAACACTTGCCTTATATGTTTCGTAGGATATTGCATTATTCTGGTACGAGTAGGAAATGAAATTGAAAATATCGAAGATATAATATTTTTATAATAAAACCAGTGTCTATTTTCAGGAATGGGAAAACCATAATATCGTTGCTATAGTGGTGCATTTTATGCTATTAGGGACCTGTATTTTTGTTACATACATAGTCTGTTATATTGGTCAACTACTCCTCGATGAAGTAATACAAACTGCATTATTGTCGCGTATTATTATTTATTTTAACATGAATTTATATTTTCAGAGCAATAATTTAGCGCGAACATGTATCACGTTAAACTGGTATCATTTTCCAACAAAAAAAGCCCGGTGTTTAATACTGATAATAATTATGTCTAATTATCCTGTAAAACTGACAGCGGCTAAAGTGGTAGACGTATCTTTAACCACCTTCACTGATGTAAGTATGAAAAAAGTTACTTTTCATCTTCAAATTTCATATATTCTACGAAATATATTTTTTAGGTCATGAAGGCGGCAATGGGTTATTTAAATATGTTACGAGAAGTTACCTAATCTCTCCATTAAAATTATTATAAAAATTCGTAAAATAGAATACGATTAGAGACATAGAAATATTCTCGGTAGCAATACTTAGAATTGACATAAAAATATTTTCTCGATCACATATTTTCACATATTTAAATTATTATTAATTAACTAATTAAATATTCTATTATATATTAGATATTTTAAAAGTAGTAATTATAATATTTTGTATTCTTTTACGTAAAATTTTAGTAATCATAATTCTACTTTGCATACATGACATTTAGCAAATTACTTACCTACTTGTGACAATTTAAATAGATATCTGTATATATATTAACAAATTATTTGTTATAAAATGATGTGCATGACACTCTTGAATACTTGACTGATAGCAATTTTAAGTGTTTATCCTCAAATATAGTACACATTCACTCTTCTATAAGATTGAATTTTAAAATCTTTTTCATTGTATTTTTTTTCAATTTTAAGAATTTCAATAATTGATCCATAATTAAAAAATCCATAAGAAAAAAACTCATCCTCAAAATACTGGTTTTTTCCACATCTGCACGCTACGATCATAACCATCCATCTTATAAAGTTTGCAAAACTTTTCTGGAAAATTACAAAAAATTACAAAAGTATTATTTTACTGTAATTTCGAATAATATATAATATAATAGAAGCATATAAATATTAAATTTTTTTACAAATTTATTACGTATATAAAATATTATTTTAAATATTTTAAAACATTTAATTATATTTTTAAATTACTCTAAAAAAAATTATTCACATATCTGTTGAAAAGATGAACACTATAAAAAACCATCAATTGCTATAATGAAACTTTTCAGCCGTTCAGGAAGTTCAACGTTCAATTCAAAGTATACATAAACGTACAATTTCAACCAATTTTCTCATCATTTCGTAAAAATTCAAACCGCTATTCAACAATCCCCTCAGTTTCAATAACATCGATTCATTTTTAAATTTGCATACATGTTTAACATTTCATGTACGCAAGCGCAATGAAGTTTCCTCAAAGAAGCAATATTGCCGTATGCAACAAAATCAGTTACAAACAAAGTTTTCATCCGATTGAAAAATGGTCCAAATCAGAAACGCGAAAGAAGGGATAAAGCACACTTTTTGGTTCGCATATCCGC
Source organism: Apis laboriosa (assembly GCF_014066325.1). NCBI lineage: Eukaryota > Metazoa > Arthropoda > Insecta > Hymenoptera > Apidae > Apis > Apis laboriosa. The sequence continues at coordinate 716,733 of NW_025221207.1, read as the reverse complement.
TCTCGAGAATGCTTGGCTATTGGCCATTGAATGTCCCCTCTTCCGCGTTTTCCAAAATTTTAAATTCCTTTACAATTTTTTTCTCATATTTACTGCCATTGCTAGTCTTGATTCCAGGCCTTCTGTATGTATTTCTGAAAGAGAGAAATGGAAGGAAAAAAATCAAAATGCTGATGCCACATATCAACAGTATAGCACAAATGACTAAATATACGATTATATTACGACGAACGAAGGAACTTAGCAAATTATTGGACGAGATAAAGAAGGATTGGTCAACAGCCACGCAAGAGAATCGACGAATTTTCAGCTCGAGGGCGTCCATCGAACACAAACTGACGATGATAGTAGCGATCACTATATACGGTGGAGGTTTCTTGTACAGGGCGATTCTTCCACTTTCGAAAGGTAGAATCGTTTTACCGAACAACGTGACTATAAGACTGTTACCTTGTCCGGGTTACTTTGGTTCCTTGAACGAGCAAATTACCCCGAACTACGAGATAATCTTTACGCTGCAAGTTCTCGGCGGATTTGTCACTCACACAGCTGTATGCGGCATCAAAAGTGCTTGTTTGATGGTGTGCATGCATATGTGCGGTTTGCTAAGAATCTTGACGAACAAGCTGATGGATCTTACGAATGACAATGATGAACGAGTTGTACAGAAGAAGATCGTGCATATTGTTGAGTATCAGACGAGAATCAAAGAGTGAGTTTCGAAAGAGAATACAAAAATTTACGGGTAATTGTAGAATAGAATCATTGTGATCGTAATTACGTTTCAGATTTTTGAATCATGTTGATCAATTCGTACCCTATGTTTATCTTATCGAAATTTTTGTTGGAGTACTGATTACGTGCATACTTGGTTACTGCATAATCGTGGTACGAATAAAAGATTCCATGCATTATATCGAAAGTGGTGATAATTTCAGTAACGCATTGTCTTTTAGGAATGGGAAGACAGCGATGCCATGGCTATAATAGCTTACGTTGCCTTGCAAACAACTTGCGTCTTTGGCACGTTCTCGATATGCTATGTCGGTCAACTTCTGGTCGACGAAGTAAACTATCTATTATTATTCCTGAAAAAAAAAATATACAAAATATTAATTAGTTAATATATTTATCAGAAATTTTATGTTTAATAGAGCGAGAGTGTTAGACAAGCGTGCAACACATTGAAATGGTATCGATTACCTACAAAAAAAGCGCGCAGCTTGATACTGTTGATCATTATGTCCAATTATCCAATAAAAGTCACTGCAGGAAGACTTGTGGACGTATCCTTAGTCACTTTTACTAGTGTAAGTACCAAAATGTAGATTTGTGTTCTTACTTTTTTTTGCACATACTGTTACTTATTTTTTAGATCATTAAGAGTGCTGTGGGATATATGAATATATTGCAACAAGTTACTTAAGATCTTATATTTATGAGAAAAATATAAAATTTACTATACGATTGTAATTATATAAAAATGAAATATTGAACTATGTATAATAAGTTGTACTTTTCTATTAAATGTTATATACTTTATTATCCCAACGTGTGATAAATTTTTGTATTTGTCTTGCATTTGCTATAATGAAACGAATATAAATGTACCATATATATAAAAAATTAAAAAAACATTATCATTGTTAAAAAACTAATCTAGAATTTATAAATATTAAATTCTTTCATAATTATAATCGCATATAACATATTTTTCCAAATATTTTACAATTTTTATCAAAAGTTTTAACTTTGATTTTAAAAAATTATTATAATAAATATTATTTTAACTAACAAAGATGAAATTTATGAAAAAATATTAAAGTGCGTTTATGGAACTTCTTAAGATAGGATTCATGCAGTGCAAGATACAAATAATTTCAATTTTTTATACTAAAAAGAATTTAATATAATATATAGGTAAAGAAAAATTACTTGTTTGAAGAAATCTGTGAATTTTCACTACAGAGACAAATATCGATCACAGTAGAATGATAGATATAATGACTACTATGTATAGTTCTGGTATCGCTGATCGAATGATTTTTCCTTTCTTCAAGGTAGAATCCTTCTACTAGATAACACAATTATAAGGTATACTACTATATTCTGGTTGCTACGTGATTTTTAAGAAATAACATCGAATTATTTTTACAAATTTTTGTTGGATTTCTCAACTACTCTCTGCGTTATTTATTTTTATTGAAATGAATTTAATATTGAACATTCTTTTCACAGTAATAATTTAGCACAAACATCATGTTAAACTGGTATTATTTTTTGGCAAAAAAGGCCCAATATTTAATACTATTTATCATTATGTTCAATTATCTTATAAATCTTACAGCTGCCAAAAGGGTAAATGTATTTTTCATCGACATAATGTTATTTTTTTATGTTTTCAAATTTTCGTATCCTGTAAAATATATTTATTATTATTTATTATATATATATTTATTTAAATAAGTTATTTAAATATATTGCGAGAAAGTACTTAACATCTGACGTTAACTATGAAATTCATGAAATATAGTATAATAAAAAGCATAGAAATACATTTTCGATCACAATAATTACAAATAATATAAAAATATTTTCTCGATTACACTTTTTCATTTATTTATTAAACTATTCATTATATATATTTTATATAAAAAAAAGATAATATTTTGTTTGTTCATAAAATTTTAATCATCATAATGTAATATACTCGCAACTTATGATACTTTACATACATAATATTTGCAGATTACTTACTATTAATTATTAATTTATTAAATTACTATATGGTTTCCAAATATGTTTGATGTCTGTATATATTGAATAAAGTATGCAAGAATCCAGAAACTCATTTTCCATTTTTTTTTATAACTATTTACATTTGATTTTATTTATATGATATTGTTTTTACTGAAGGAGCAGAAATGTTTTTTCTCCGTATTCTAGAAATAACTCTATTAAAACAATATCATCGATATCATATGATATTCTTTATCACATTTCACGTTGCTTATGATGCTCTGTACTGCCGTCAATAGTATCAAATAATATTTGTTACAAAATGAAATACATGATATAGTACTTGATTGAAGATAATATTACACATGTTCTCAAGTACAGTACATATTCATCATGATATGAAATCGTATAGAGAATTTTAAAATCATTTATACATTATTTTTCTTCTAATGTAGAAATTATGAAAATTCTCCTTTTATGTAGAATTTCAATAATTGGCCCATAATTATAGAAAACTTCTCCCCCATGAATATTTTCATATTTACTCTTCACAATGGTCATCATTCATTCTATCGATTATAAACTTCGCAAAACTTTTCTGGAAAATTACAAAAAATTACAAAAATATTATCGAATAATGATAAATATGAATATTGAATTTTTTCACAATTATTACGTACATAAAATATTTTTTCAAATATTCAATTCAATATTTTAAAATTATCACAATAAAAAAATGTTCGTTTATCCATTGAAAAGATGAGTACTACGAAAAAAATACCAATGTTATTACAACTTTTTATTCGTAGAGGAAGTTGAGCGTACAATTCAAGCGAAAACGTGTAATTTCAACCAATTTTCTTGTCATTTCGTAAAAATTGAAACCGATATTCAACAATCCCTTAGTTTCAATAACAGCGATTCATTTCTAAATTTACGCATACGTATTTAATATTTCATGTACGCAAGCGCAATGAAGTTTCCTCAAAGAAGCAATTGCCGTATGCAACATGGTCAGTCACGAATAAGCTTTCATCCGACTGAAAAATGGTTCGAATCAGAAACGCGAAAGAAGGCATAAACCATACCCTTTGGTTTGCATATCCCCTCTCGAAAATGGTCGGTTGCTGGCCACTGAACATCCCATCTTCCACGTTCTCCAAAATTTGTAATTCCTTTATAATTTTTATCTCGTACTTGCTCTCAATGATAGTCTTGGTCCCAGGCCTTCTGTATCTATTTCTGAAAGAGAAAAACGGGAGGAGGAAGATTAAAATGATGATGCCACTTATGAGCACTATCGCACAAATGACTAAATATACGATACTATTGCGACGAATGAAAGAATTTAGCAAATTATTGGACGAGATAAAGAAGGATTGGTCGACAGCCACGCAAGAGAATCGACAAATTTTTAGCGCGAGGGCGTCCATAGAGCACAAGCTGACAACGGTAATAGCTATCACTATATACGGAGGAGGTTTCTTTTACAGAATGATTCTTCCACTTTCGAAAGGTAGAATCGTTTTACCGAACAATGTAACTATAAGATTGTTACCCTGTCCGGGTTACTTTGGCTCCTTGAACGTTCAAATTACCCCGAACTACGAGATAATCTTCACGCTGCAAATTCTCGGCGGATTTATCATTTACACAGCTCTGTGCGGCGTGAAGAGTTCTTGTTTGATGCTGTGTATGCACATGTGCGGTTTGTTGAGGATCTTGACGAACAAGGTGATGGAACTTACGAGTGACAAGGACGAAAAAGTCGTACAAGAGAAGATCGTGTACATTGTTCAATATCAGACGAGGATCAAAGAGTGAGTATCTCCATTTTTTTGAAAAAAGGGAGTATAAAGATGCGTGGTGAATCGTATGAATAAGAAAGAATTACATGCAACATAATCCAAATTTTGATTTCAGATTTTACAATTACGTTGATCAATTCGTACCCTACGTTTATTTTATCGAAATGATTGTCGGAGTATCAATTACGTGTGTACTTGGTTATTGCATAATCGTGGTATGAACGAAAGATTCGATTCATTATATCGAAAGTGATAGTAATTTCAGTAACATATTGTCTTTTAGGAATGGGAAGATAGCGATGCTATGGCTATAATTGCTTATATCGTCCTGCAAGTAACTTGCGTCTTTGGCACGTTCTCGATATGCTACGCCGGTCAACTTCTAGTCGACGAAGTAAATCATCTAATGTGTTATTGAATTGGGCAAAAATATATTTAATATTCGTTTGGATATTTATCAGAAATTTTGTTTTTAATAGAGCGAGAATGTTAGACAGGCGTGCAAAACATTGAAGTGGTATCGATTACCTACAAAGAAAGCTCGCAGCTTAATATTATTGATTATTATGTCGAATTATCCGCTAAAAGTCACGGCAGGAAGAATTATAGACGTATCGTTAGTCACGTTTACTAGCGTAAGTATCGAAATATTAGACTTTTACTTTTATTTTTTGCACTTATATATATATATGTATATATATATTGCATTATTTTTTAGATCATTAAGAGTGCAATAGGATACATGAATATACTACAACAAGTTACTTAAGATTTTACGTTCATTGGAAAACTCTTTTAATCTACCGCAGTAATCAAAGATGATCCTGAACTATATATAAAGCACTTGTTCACTTTCTTATCGAATCAAAATTTGAATAATTGAACCGCAATTACGAAGAGAGAAATTTTGTATAATTTGTTTCTGTGTTGTACTCTTATATATGTTTATCATAATGAAAATAATTGCATTTATCCATTGTAAACTAATATCCATCGATACGATATTTTACAAGATTATAAACCATTATCATTATAACTTATGCATTAGAATTTATGAATATTAAATTCTCTTAAATATCGTAATTGCATATAAAGTATTTTTATAAATATTTTATAACTTTTATTGAAAACAATAAGTTTGATTTTAAAAAATTCAAAACAAATATTACCGCAAAATCGAATAGATGAAAAAATATCAAAGTGCTATTACAATGAAATATCTTTATAAGATATAATTTATAAAACAAATTTATATGTCATTGTATCAGATTTTCACTTCTTCACGAGAAACATCAATTACAGAATGGCGATAAAAACATTGTTATGTATGATAATATGTATGTGTAATGTAATGACAATTATCGAATCATTCTTTCATTTTCAAAAGACAATTTTTCTTTATAACGTAACTATATTGCAAATTGAACCATGTTTTTTATGTTTGTTATATATGCTACATATTTTTTAACAATTTATACGAATTACGAAATTTTTTACGATACAAATTTTTGATAGATTTTTCAATTTTATCACTCTGTGCAATATTACACGACTTAATAGAATGCTTTGCAGTATAGTTTGTTGATGATTCTACATAAATAGGATGAATGAATCTTACCAATCAAATGAAACAGAGATAATTGAATCCACAAAGCTCATGAATATTGTTGAACATCAGAAGATTAAAAGGTGAGTAGAAATTTGATATATGTTATATATGGATATTTTATCTGGAAAAAGATTATATTTACAGATTAGAGATTATTATATTAATGGAATGCATGATGATTGAAATATGATTTCAACTTTTAACTCACATTTTATTTTTATTTTCACAAGAATACATATATGCATTTTTTGGACATACTTTTATATTTCAATATTCTTCATTCACACACTTCAGTTGAATATTCCTGAAAACGATAATTACAAGATAGTTATATTATATAACATTAATTATATTTTAAGAAAAAATAATAATCACAGTTTTAGTAATTTTTTTTTTATTAGAATTCTCTCTTTTTTTGTATATTTTACGCGTTATATTAGTCAATTTCATGAAATATGATTAAAGATATAAAAATATTATATTTTTATCATATTTTTTACTTATTAAATTATTAATTTCATTTTATCTATTAAATTGTTTTTATTTTATATTAAATATTTTTTTTTAAATTATAATATTTAGTTGCCTTTTATATAAAATAATTTTAATTTTTTCCCTATTTCTAATTTATTTACATTTATTTATATTTCGATATTTTATTTATTTTTATTTATACGATATTGTCTTTATTCGGAAAGAGATATACTTGTTCTTCTGCGTGTCTCGGAAACAACTTTATTAAAATGATATTATCAATACTAATATTGAATAGAACTGTCATTTTTTTATCGCATTTCACGATGCTTCACTAGCTATCAATGTTTCTAACAGTATTAATAAATTATATTTATTAAATTGATGAACAAGATACATAGTAGTTGAAAATAATATGCACAAGTTTTCAAGCACTTACATAAGCTATAAAATCATACTGATAGATTTGAAATCATTTTTATATTATTTTCTATTTTACGTGAAATTTCAATAATTGACCATAATTATGTAGAAAACTTATCCCTCATGAATAGTGGGCCCTTTCATATCTACTTACTACAGCGGTAATCATAAATCCCATCAACTATAAACTTCGCAAAGGTTTTCTAGAAAATTACAAAAATATTATCATAACTTCGAATTATAATAGAAATGATAAAATAAATGCAAAATTTTTATAATTATTAAGTACATAAAATATTTTTTCAAATATTTTACAATACTCGATTAAATGTTTTAAAATTATTATAAAAAGATCGTTCATTTATTCAATGAAAATATGAATATTACAAAAATCACTATTATTGCAACGAAATAGCAGAGGAAGTTTACCGTACAATTCAAGTATAATCCATACATATAATTTCAATCAATTTTATCATACTTTCGTAAAAATAAAATTGTTTCAATAACAGCGATTTATTTCTCAATTTGCAAACGTATTTAACATTTCATGTACGCAAGCGCAATGATGTTCTTCAAAGGGCGATATTACCGTATACAACATGGTCAGTCACGAATAAGCCTTCATCCTGAAAAATGGTCCAAATTAGAAACGCAAAAGAAGGGTTAAAGCATACCTTTTGGTTTGCACATCCGTTCTCGAGAATGCTCGGTCACTGGCCACTGAGCGTTTCTTCTTCCGCGTTTTCTAAAATTTTAAATTTCTTCATAATTTTTATCTCATATTTATTGCAAATGATAGTCGTGATCCCAAGCCTTCTATACGTATTTTTGAAAGAGAAAAACCCAAAGAAGAAGATTAAATTACTGATGCCACATCTCAACAGTATCGTGCAAATGATTAAGTACACGATTTTATTACGACAAATGAAGCAAATTGGCAAATTATTGGACGAGATAAGGAAAGATTGGTCGATAGCCACGGAGGAGAATCGACAAATTTTCAGCACGACGGCGTCCATTGAGCATAAGCTGACATCAATAATAGCGCTCACTGTATACAGCGGAGGTTTTTTTTACAGAATGATTCTTCCATTTTCGAAAGGCAAAATCATTTCGAACAATATGACTATAAGATTGTTACCTTGTCCGGGTTATTTTGGTTCCTTGGACGAGCAAGTTAGCCCGAACTACGAGATAATTTTCATCCTGCAAGTTCTCGGCGGATTTGTCATTTATACAGCTGTATGCAGCACCAAGAGTATTTGTTTGATGCTATGCATGCATATGTGCGGTTTGTTAAGGATCTTGACGAACAAAGTGATGGAACTGACGAATAACAATGATGAACGAGTTGTGCAGGAGAAGATCGTATACATCGTGGAGTATCAGATGAGGATCAAAGAGTGAGTATCGAAAAAAAAAAGAAAGATGTATAGTTAATTAAATTAGAAAGTTTAATTCGATCTACGAAAGTCTTCATTTCAGATTTTTGAATCAACTTGATCAATTTGTACCCGCTATTTATCTTATCGAAGTTTTTATCCAAGTACTAATTATGTGTATAATTGGTTACTGTATAATCATGGTACGTTATATTGAAAATAATATAAATTTCAGTAACATATTAGTTGTATTTTAGGAATGGGAAGACAGTAATGGTATGGGTATAATTACTTATGTTATCGTCCAAATAACTTGCTTAATTGGCACCTTTTCGGTATGCTATGTCGGTCAACTTCTACTTGATGAAGTAAATTATCTGTTGCTCATGGATAAAAATATAATATCAAACATTAGTTTGATGAGATATTTAACAAAAGTTTTACCTGTAATAGAGCGAGAATATTAGACAGGCATATATTACATTGAAGTGGTATCAATTGCCTGTAAGAAAGTCGCGCAGCTTGTTATTATTGATCATTATGTCAAATTATCCAATAAAAGTCACGGCAGGAAAAATTATAGATTTATCTTTAGTCACCTTTATTAATGTACGTATGAAAACATTAGACTCATGCACATTTTTTGCACATTTATTTGCATTTATTTGCATTTATTTTTATAGATCATTAAAGCTGCAGTGAGTTACATGAATATGTTACAACAAATTACTTAAGATCTTACGTTTTTTGAAGGACTCATGAAATCTATTACACAATTCATGTAATTACCCAAAAATGAATTATATACTCAGCACACATTTATTTTTTTATTAAATTAAAATTTAAATAATTGGATCGTAATTAGAGAAGAAAATCGTATAATTTTTTCCTCCAGTATCCTTTTTATTTATTTTATATTTATCAAAGAATAATAATAATTGTAAACTTTATGAACGATACGATCTCTGGAGATTTAAAAATCATCGTCATTATAATTTATGCATCATGCTAGAATTTATGAATAATAAATTCTCTCACAATTATCATAAATATATATTTGCATATAAGATAATTTTCCAAATATTTTATAATTTTCTATTAAAAGTTTGATTTTTGAAAAATTATCAAAGTAATAATATTCGAGTATTTAAAGTTTGCGGAAAAATAAAGTGCCTCATCAACGAAATAATTTTCTATGCAATATTGGTTATATATCTTTATTCTAAAGATGTATATAACCAATTTTCGTAAAATTTTTCATAAAAATTTAAATATATTTCGCAATCTTTTCATGCTTTATGATTATTCTTATAACAGCAACAAAATATCGTGTAACATTTCATATTCTCAAATATAATAAAATTAAAATAAGTACTGTAATATTAGCAATCAGTACGAACTATAACTTATCGTTAAAAATCAATAAAATAATCTTATTCCTTGAAACATTGTGAAACTATTCGTTTTTTTTTTAAATATAAATATATGGTCAAAAATAAACACTTTCTGTTTTATCAAAAAGATGATGTTTAATTTTTTATTTTTTATTTCATTTAACTTGATCTTAGATTCTTTCATTTTAGAAAGATAGATCTTTAAATCGAAAAACACTGTAAGATTGCTATACATTTTTAAAGAAATAATATACACTAAATCACAAGATTATTTTTATGATATAAATTCTTGATGTATTTTTCAATTATATTTTCATTCTGATATAATTGATATTAGACGAATTATTACGATATTTTGACTACACGTGTGAAGTTTAATGAGGATTCTAATAAATAAGATGAATGATCTTACCAGTCTGATAAAATTGATGACAAGACTTGTGCTTATGAAGCTTGCGGATATTGTTGAATATCAAATGAAGAGTGATATTACAGAGTAGAAATTCAATATATATTGTATATATATATTTTATCCCGAAAAAGATTGTGTTTATAAATTATTAGATCAATAGAGTGTATGATGATTGAAATATGATTCTTAGATGTTTAGACATTGCTTTATCACATCACAGTTGAATATTCCTGAAAATTACAAGATAGTTATTCTTTGAGTATAACATTGTTCATATTTTAAAAGAATAATAATGAGACAATTTCAATAGTTTATTTTTATATTGAAATTTTTATATTCTTTTTTATATATTTATTGTATTTATTAATTTCTCTTCGATAAAATATAAAGTGCATTACACATAAATAATTTATATATAAACATGCATCATGTTAAACTGATATTCCAACAAAAAAGGTATTTGATAATTATTATATGTCCAATTATACTGTAAAATTAATTAAAAGATGAACGTATTTTCTTATGTTCTGTAAAATATATTTTCGAAGAAGATATTTATGAAGATATGAAGCATCATTTAATCTTTTTGATATGGCTCTCATCTCTTAATGTATATCAATGAATATATCAAAAAAGTTGCAAGAAATTACTTAATGTCTTACTTAAATTATTTAATATTATCCACAATATTCATGAAATATATTAGAGACATAAAAATATTTTCTTGATCATTTTTTTTTTTACTAAATTATTATTTTTATCTTGTATTATATTAAAATTTGAAATTACAATATTTTGTCTGCTCTTATAAAATTTTAATCATTATAGTATAATTGTACTCGCAACTTATACATGACGCAACGTATACTTTTGTATACATGATATATGCACATTACTTACCATTATGGTAATCTATTTTCAAATGTTTGATATCTAGATATATTGAACAAACTATGCAAAAATTTAAAAACTTATTCTTCACTTTTAATTTATTTACAATTATTTACATATTCAATATTTTATTTATATGATATATTATTTTTATTCGGAGACACGTTTGTTTTTCTGTGTGCTTCTGGAATAGCTCTATCAATATGATATCATCAATATCGTCGTTGAGTAGAATTATCGTTTCCTGTATTTCACGATAGCTATGATGCTTCGCTAGAGCCATCAATGCATCAACAAATTATTTACAGAACGACGCATAATACACAATATTTAATTGAAAATAATATTGTGCTCTCAAACACATTATGGTCTTCACTATCGTTTAGAGCTTTAAAACCATTTTTACATTATTTTCCATCTTATGTGAAATTTCAATAATTGACCATAATTATGTAGAAAATTGCCCTCTATGAATACTACCATTTCATCTGCTCACTAAAGTGGTAATCATCAATCCCATTAACTATAAACTTCGCAAAAACTTTTCTTGAAAATTACAAAAATATTATCATAACTTTTAATTACAATTAAAGAAATAAAATAAAAATTTAATTTTTTTATAATCATTATATAAAATATTTTTCAAATATTTTAAAATATTAAATTTAAAATTTTAGAATTATCATAAAAAAATCGTTTATTTATTTATTGAAAAGATGAATCCTAAAAAAAAAACATCAGTATTATTATAACGAAACTTTTCCGCAGAGGAAATTCACCGTACAATTCGAGCATAATCCATACGTATAATTTCAACCAATTTTCTCAATCCTTTCGTAAAAGCTCAAATCGCTATTCACCAATCCCTCCGTTTCAATAATAGCGATTCATTTCTTTGTACACGTATTTAACATTTCATGTACGCAAGCGCAATGATATTCTTCAAAGGGTGATATTATCGTATGCAATATGGTCAGTCACGAACAAGCTTTCATCGGACAGAAAAATGGTCCAAATTAGAAACGCGAAAGAAGGGTTAAAGCATACCTTCTGGTTTGCATATCCGTTCTCGAGAACGCTCGGTTATTGGCCACTGGTCTCTCCTTCCGCGCTTACCAAATTTTTTAATTCCTTCACAATTTTTATCCTGTATTTATTGCAATTGATAGTCTTGATCCCAGGCCTTCTGTACGTTCTGCAAGTGAAAAATCCCAGGACGAAGATTAAATTGCTGATGCCACATCTTAACAGCATCGCGCAAATGGCTAAATATACAATTATATTGCAACGAGCGAAGGAATTTAGCAAATTATTGGACGAGATAAAAAAGGATTGGTTGATAGCCACGGAAGAGAATCGACAAATTTTCAGCGAGAGGGCGTCCATCGAGCACAAACTGACAACGGTAATAGTGGTCACCATGTACGGTGGAGGTTTCTTTTACAGGACGATTCTTCCACTTTCGAAGGGCAAAATCCTTTTACCGAATAACATGACAGTAAGATTATTACCTTGTCCGAGTTACTTTGGTTCCTTGAACGAGCAAGCTACGCCGAACTACGAGATAATTTTCACGCTACAAGTTCTCGGAGGATTTATCATTTACACAGTTTTATGCGGCACGAAGAGCGCTTGTTTGATGCTGTGTTTGCATATGTGTGGTTTACTGAAGATCTTGACGAACAAGGTGATGGATCTTACGAATGACAGTGATGAACAAGTTGTGCAGGAGAAGATCGTGCACATCGTTGAGTATCAAACGAGGATCAAAGAGCGAGTATCGAAAAAGAATACAGAGATGCATAGTTAATTATACGAATTAGAAAGTGTAATTTAATCTACGAAAATCTTCATTTCAGATTTTTGAATCAACTTGATCAATTTGTACCCGCTATTTATCTTATCGAAGTTGTTATCCAAGTATTGATTATATGTATAATTGGTTATTGCATAATCATGGTACGAATGATTCGATTCGTTATATTGAGAATAATGATGATTTTAGTGATATATTATTAGTTGTATTTTAGGAATGGGAAGACAGCAATGCTATGGCTATGGTGATTTATGTTGTCTTCCAAGTAACTTGCGTCATTGGCACCTTCTCAGTATGCTACGTCGGTCAACTTCTACTTGATGAAGTAAATCGTTTATTATTATTTATAGATAAAATGTATTAAATATTAGTTCAGATATTTAATAGAAATTTTATCTGTAATAGAGCGAGAATATTAGACAGGCATATAACACATTGAACTGGTATCGATTACCTGTGAAAAAGGCGCGCAGCTTGATATTACTGATCCTTATGTCACATTATCCAATAAAAGTAACTGCAGGAAGAATTATGGATTTATCTTTAGTCACCTTCACTAGTGTAAGTATCAAAATATCAGACTTGCACATATATTTTTTGCACATGTTATTACGTATTTTTTTTAGATCATTAAAAGTGCAGTGGGATATATGAATATGTTACGTACAGTTACGTAAGATTTTATGTTTTTTAGAAGATTCATGAAATCTACTATATGATTAGCCAAAAATGATATTGAATTATGTACACAGCACTTTGTTCACTTTCTTATCAAATCAAAATTTAAATAATTGAATTGCAATTATGAGAAAATTGTGTATAATTTTGTTCCTCCAACGTACATTTATCTCAACGAAATGGTAATAATTTATTCATTTCAAATTTCGTAAACGATACGATAAGGAATTACAAAAAATCACTATTATAACTTACACGTCATGCTTGAATTATATATGTTATTTGAATATTAAATCCTCTCACAATTATTGCATTGTATATGTATATAGAATATTTTTCCAAACATTTAAAATTTTTTTATCAAAAATTTTGATTTCGACTTTAAAAAATTATTAAATTAATAATATTCGAAATATCAAATATTTGAAATTTATAGAAAAATATGAATTGCTATTACGATATTTCTCCATGGGATACAATTCATGCAATATTAGGAATATACATGTAATTTCAATTAATTTTCCCCATTTATAAAAATTTTCATATTTCATATTTAAATTTGCGTATATAAAATAACATTTCACACACAAGTATAATAAAATAACATTTTTTGAAACTAGTATCGTTTCCACAATTAGCAAATAGAGTTTTGATTTGTCGCTGAAAGAAAAATTAGTGAGATAATCTTATTTTTTGAAAACTTAGATGAGCTTTTGAAAATATTAGATGCATAGCCAAGACGCCATTTTCTATTAAATCAAAATTTATGACGAAGTATCGATTACAAAATGATGATAACATATTTTATCAAGTCAGTTATCAAGTGATTTTTTTTTTTGAAAGACAAAATTATCCTTTATCGAATAACGCGGCTATAAGATTGTTATCTAAGGTTCCGATTGCTACATATTTTTTAACGACTTATATCAAATTACGAGTTTATTTTTATTATATAAACTCGCTGGATTTCTCAATTATACTATTCTATGCAGTACCATAGAATTTAGTATAATGCTTTGTGCAATTATTATGGATTCTAATAAACAATATAACATAAATGATCTTACCAGTCCATTTGAAGTGAGATATATGTAAGAAGTTCGCAGATATTGTTGAATATCAAATGAAGATCGTAGAGTGAGTATAAATAATTGATTAAAAATTTAATATATTATATATGAATATTTTATATAGAAAATGATTATATTTATATTAATGGAGTGCACAACGATTGAAATTTGATTTCAGTTTTTTATTTTACGTTTTATTTTTGTGAGATTCTTGAATATGTATGTATAACGTTGTGATCGTGAATATTGCCTTATTACGGTATGGTTGAATGATCCTAAAAAAAAAAAAAAAATTATAGAATAATCATTTCTATGTATAATATTAATTATATTTTAAGAATAAAAAAACAATAATAATATAGCTTTAATATTTTATTTTATATTATATATAGAATATATTATATATTATATATAGAATTTTTTTTATTATCATTTATTATATTAATTCAATTATCATCGATAAAATATAAAGTGCATTATTTTGTCTTGAATATTCTTTTCAGTATTCAATAATGCAAACATGTATTACATTAAATTGGTATTGTTTTTAGACGAAGAAAGCCTAGTATTTGATATTGATGACCAATATATCCAATTATTTTCTAAAATTAATGATAATCAAAGTTATGAATGTATGCTTATCCATCTTCACCAATTATAGTAAGTATGAAGAAAATTACCATATAGTTTGTTATTTATAAATCTTATGAAATAAAAAAAATAATATAAATAGAGAGATAGAAACATGTCCTCTATTACAACATTTAAAAATAAAAATATTTTTTCGATTATTTTTTTACGTATTTAAATTATTATTGCTAATTAATTAAATTATTGAACTTATTTTGTGTTAGATATTTTTAAAAACCGTAATTACAATATCTCTTTTTCTTCTACATAAAATTTTAATAATTATAATATAAATTCTATTTCTTTGCATACTTGATATTACTTTTTATTGAAATAATCTACTTTCAAATATCTTTAGTATTTGTATTGAAAGAATATTTGCAAGAATATGAAAACTAACTCTCTAATTTATTTACAATTATTTATACTTCATTTTATTTAATATTTTATTTATAATCTTTATTAAATTAGTTTTATAGATTAATTTTTCGGAGAGCAGAGAGGAGCACATTCGTTCTTCTCTATGTTTCGAAAATTCTACTAAATCGATATCACTAATACTGACAATCAATTGTAGCCATACTTCAACCGTTGATAGTATCAACAAATTATATTCGTTACATAATGAAACATATGATACACTGCAATTGAATGAAATTATATTGAACATAAATGCATTTTCAAATTTACAAAGAGTTTTAAATCCGTTTTCATATTGTTCTCCTTCTATCTTATATGGAATTTTAATAATTGATTCATAATTATGTAGAAAACTTGTCCCCCACGAATATTAAACCCTTTTATATCTGTTTCATCAAAGTGGTAATCAATCATCCTGCAAACTATAAACTTTGAAAAACTTTTCTAGAAAATTACAAAAAATTATAGAAATATTATCGTAATTTTGAATTATGGTAGAAGTAATAAAGTAAATATCGATTTTTGCACACATATTACGTACATAAAATATTTTTTCAAATATTTTAAAATCATCATCAAAAAATCATTCATTGAAAAAGTAAATACCACGACAAAATATCAATGTTATCGCAACGAAACTTTTCATCCACAAAAAAAAAAAAAAAGAAAAAATTCATCATAAAATTCAATTCACGTAAACGTATAATTTTAACTAATTTTCTTATCCTTTCGTAAACTCAAATCTATTCTATAATTTCTTCATGGATTAAGAACTGTTTCAATAACAGCGATTCATTTCTAAATTTGCGTATTTAACATTTTATGTACGCAAGCGCAATGAAGTTCCCTAAAGGGGTGATATCATCGTGTGCAGTAACATCAGTCACGAACAAGCCTTCATTCGATTAAAAAATGGCTCGAATCAGAAACGCGAAAGAGGGCATAAGGCATACCTTCTGGTTTGCATATCCGTTCTCGAGAATGCTCGGCTACTGGCCATTGAGCGTCTCATCATCCGCGTTCGCCAAAATATCAAATTACGTTATAATTTTTCTCTCGTATTTGCTCACATTGATATTCATGGTCCCAGGCCTTCTGTACATATTTCTGAAAGTGAAAAACGGCAGGTCGAGGATTAAACTGCTGATGTCGCACATCAACGGCATCGTACAAATGGCTAAGTATACGATTCTATTGCGAAAAACGAAGGAAATTGCCAAATTATTGGACGAGATAAAGAAGGATTGGATGACAGCCACGGAGGAGAATCGACAAATTTTCAGCACAAGGGCGTCCATCGAGCACAAGCTGACGATGGTAGTAGTGGTCACTATGTACGGTGGAGGTTTTTTTTACAGAGCGATTCTTCCATTTTCGAAAGGCAAAATCGTTTTATCGAACAATGTAACTATAAGATTGTTACCCTGTCCGGGTTACTTTTTTTCCTTGGACGAGCAAGTTAGCCCGAACTACGAGATAATCTTCATCCTGCAAGTTCTCGGCGGATTCGTCATTTATACAGCTGTATGCGGCACCAAGAGTATCTGTTTGATGCTATGCTTGCATATGTGCGGTTTGTTGAAGATCTTGACGAACAAGGTGATGGATCTTACGAATGACAAAGACGAAAAAGTTGTGCAAGAGAAGATCGCCCATATTGTCAACTATCAGACCAGGATCATAGAGTGAGTTTCGAAAGAGAAATACGAAGAATTGTTTAATAAGAAACCTGCAACGTGATCGAAATATGATTCATTTCAGATTTTTGAATGAGCTTAACCAATTCGTCCCCTCTGTTTATTTTTTCGAAATTATTCTCGAAGTATTGATCATATGCATAATTGGATACTGTCTTATCACGGTACGAACGAAAGATTCAATGCATTGTATCGAAAATGACGATGATATCAATAATATATCTTTTAGGAGTGGGAAGACAACAATATTATGGCTACAGTAATTTTCATTATCTTCCAAGTAACTTGCTTCATTGGCACGTTCGCAGTATGCTATGCCGGTCAACTTCTAGTTGACGAAGTATACTTTTTATTATCATTTATGGATAAAAATAAATCAAATATTATTTAATTACTAGGATATTTATCAGAAATTTTACCTTTAATAGAGCGAGAATGTTAGACAAGCGTGCAGCACATTGAATTGGTATCGATTACCTGTGAAAAAGGCGCGCAGCTTGATATTATTAATCATTATGTCGAATTATCCAATAAAAGTCACGGCAGGAAGAATTGTAGACGTGTCCTTAGTCACTTTTACTAGTGTAAGTATCAAAACGTTGGACTTATTATTATTATTTTTTTACAAATTTTTTGTTACTTACTTTTTAGATCATTAAGAGTTCAGTGGGATATATGAATATATTACAACAAGTTACTTAAAATCGTACGTTTGTTAGAAAATTACCATGAAATCTATCATATGACATATTAGCCAAAAATGGTATTATTATGTACACAGCACTTTGTTCACTTTCTTTTCAAATCAAAATTTAAACAATTGAACTGCAATTATGAGAAAATTGTGTACAATTTTGTTCTTTCAGCATACCCTTTGTATTTATTTTATATTTATCACAACAGAGATGGTAACTGCAAACTTTCTATACGATACAGTATTCTGGAAAATTATAAAAAATCATCATTATAACTTGTGCATCATGTTAGAATTTACAATATACAATTGTAGATATTTTTCCAAATATTTTACAATTTTCTCATCCCAAACTTTGATTTCGATTTTGAAAAATTATCAAGATAAATATTAATCGAAATAGTTCAAGTTTATGGAAAAATATCAAGCTATAATTACGAGTTTCTCCATGGGGTGCAATTCATGCGATGCTAGGGATATACAGGGATAATTTCAATCAATTTTCTCATTCTTTTGTAAAAATTCAAATAACTGTTTCGCAATCTTTTCATGCTTCACGATTATTCTAATAACAGCAATTCGCATCTGAATTTGCGAACATATTTAACATTTCATCACACGCAAGCGCAATGAAATCTTTGGAAACGAGTATCATTTCTCCAACATTGCCAGTCACGTACGAGCTCTGACTTGATTGTCGTTAAAAGGGAAGTCAATGGGACAACCTTACTCCTTGAAAATCGTGTATCCGCTTTTGAAAATATTAGGCGCGTGGCCAAAATCCTCGCCATCCTCCGTTTTATCAACAATTCTGAAATGGTGTTTAATATTTATCTGTTATCTCATTCAATTGATGGTCTTGATCCCAGGGATTTTGTACATTTTTTTGAAAGAAGCAAATTTAGGCGGAAAAATTAAAATGTTTGTCCCGCATATGAACGGTATCACACAAGTGTCCAAGTATACGATACTGTTACGACAAATAAAGGAATTTAACATAATATTGAAGGAGGTGAAGAGAGATTACTCGTTGGCCACCGACAAAAATATGTGGATTTTCACCACAAGAGCATATATTGGCCACAAAATGATGATAGCAATAGCGATCGCTATGTACAGTTCTGGTGTCGGTTATCGGATGATTCTTCCATTCTTGAAAGGAAGAATTCTTCTTCCGGATAACACGACTGTAAGATTGCTACCGTGTCCCGGTTACTACATGTTTTTCAACGAACAAGTAACACCGAATTACGAGATTATTTTTACCATCCAAGTTCTCGGTGGATTTCTCAATTACACTACTCTGTGCGGTACTACGGGAATTACTACGATGCTTTGCCTACACATGTGCAGTTTGTTGAAGATACTAATAAACAAGATGAACGATCTTACCTGTCAGTCTGATGAATGCGAGACGGTTGTGCGTAAGAAGCTCGCGGATATTGTTGAGTATCAGATGAAGATTATAGAGTGAGTATAGAAATAGATTCTTTAAAAATTTGATATATGGATATATATTTTCTATATATATATATATAGGGAAGAGATTGTATTCATATTTATGGAGTGCACGAAATCTCATTTCAGCTTTTTAAATCACGTCGAACAACTCACGTCTTATCTTTATTTTTGCGAAATTCTCGAATACGTATGTGGAGCTTGCGTGATCGGATACTGCCTTATCACGGTACATGATCCTGAAATATAAATTATAAGATAGTTAGGGTGTAACATTGGTAACATATTTTAGGAATGGGAGAACAGTAACGGTGCAGCTTTAATAGTTTATTTTATTTTGGAGTTCCTTTGTATATTTTGCACGTTAACGATTTGTTATATTGGTCAACTTCTCATCGACCAAGTACGTTATCGATTATTTTACAAATATAAATATAGTGCAAATATAACGCGAAATTGTGTATATATTTTAAATCTTATTTTTTATAGAGTGATAAAGTCAGACAGATATCTGTAACATTGGATTGGTATCGGTTACCTGTGAATGAAGCGCGTGGCTTGATACTGGTTATTATTATGTCGAATTATCCAATAAAAGTCACAGCTGGCAAAATTGTAGACATATCGTTGATCACGTTTACCGATGTATGTATTTATAAAAAAAAATTAAATTTCCTTTATTTTTATACATTATTTTAATTATATTTTCCAGATCGTAAAGACATCTGTAGGATATTTGAACATATTACGAACAGTTGCTTAAGCTCATTTTTTGAAACAAATACGTGCGATACAACAGAAAGCAGTCGACTGAGATTAAAAGATAATTTTCATATTATTGTCATTTTTATTTTCTTCTATTTTTTTTTACAGAACTTTGTGTGTAACTTGTTCCCCTCGTATAGAACCCTTTCACATTTACTTATCATTCCGGTAATTATGGTTCCCGTGTAAACTTTGCAACCAATAAAAACATTTTTCTGGAAAATCGTAACTCCGTGAAAGTTTACATGTTTAATTTCACTACAAGTACATGTGTTCACAAGTACATGTGTTTCATAATTTAATATATTTTTTATCGTATGTATATGAGATATTTTTTACAACAAATATTGATTATTAATTTTCATAAAATTTTCATATATATTCAAGATATATAATTATACGTATGCTGAAAAGAATTATTAATTATTATTGCTCATTATTTTACATTTTTTTGTTTATTTTTTTTTCATGTTGTGAAAAATTAACATGATCAAACTATTTTTTTATATATAACAATAGTAAATGTGTTAAGTATTTAAACTGTGAATTTTTACATAAATATTTATGAAAAATTTAAGTATTTAAAATTAGAATAAAATATATATATATATATTTAATATATAAAAATATACACGTGCAAAATATTTAAAATAAAATACACAGATTCAATGTATTAAGATGTAATTTATACAAATGAATATACCATTGAATTCTGAAAAAATATTACCTTATTGTTGATGAATATTTCTAAAACCGCTTTTAGAAAAAGAAATAGCAGATACTATAAAACTTCTCATAGGGAGCATGCATCGCGGTAATTTCATCCAATTTTCTTATCCTTTTGTAAAAATTCAAAACATTATTCCCCACATGCATTAAAATCGTTTCATATTTGCGGATATTTAAATCTTTATAACACGCAAGCGCAACAAAGTCTCCTGAAATCATTGATGTCTTCTATTCTCACAACATAGACAGTTCCATTCTATCGATCATTAAAATGTCTCGAGTAGGGAAAGCGGAAAACGGGATGAGGCATACCGTATGGTTCGCGTATCCGCTTCTGAGAATACTGGGCGCATGGCCAAACCGCGTCTCATCTTCCACACTTTCAAAGATTTTGAATTGGTACTTGATATTTACCTGTTACACGTTGCAATTAATAGTATTGGTTCCAGGATTTTTGCACGTATTTTTGAAAGAGAAGAACGGGAGAAAGAAGATGAAAATGATGATACCACAGGTGAACGGTTACCTGCAATTATGCAAATATTCATTAGTGTTACGATGGACTAACAAATTGAGAGTCTTGTTGGACGAGATGAAGGAGGATTGGTTGAACACCACGGAGGAAGATCAATTGATATTTCGCGCGAAAGCGAGTTTTGGGCACAGAGTGATGTCGATGATCGCGATCGTCACATATAGCGCAGGTCTGGGTTATCGAACGATTCTCCCGCTTTCCAAGGGGAGAATCCTTTTACCGAATAACACGACTAAGAGATTGCTACCGTGTCCGGGTTATTTCGTCTTTTTCAACGAACAAGTTAGCCCGATTTACGAGATTATATTCATCATCCAAGTCCTAGGTGGACTCCTTACCTATACCATTATGTGCGGTACTATTGGCATGTGCGTGATGTTTTGTCTACATTCGAGCAGCTTGTTACGCATTTTATTGAATAAAATATACCAGCTTACGAAACAATTGGATGTGAACGAGATGGTTGTGCACGAGAAAATTGTGGACATTGTGAAATACCAGACGAAGGTGAAAGGGTGAGTGAAGAGAAAAATGAAAATAGTTTAAGAGATGATATAGTTAATTTGATTTTTCAGATTTTTAAAGAATGTTGAACAACTCACAACGTACCTTTTTCTTCTCGAGATCATGGTCGAAACGAGTATAGGATGCGTGATTGGATATAACGTTGTCACGGTATAGAATGATCATCTGTTTATACTATGAACTTGTAATCTATGAAAATTAATGTGTGAAAGTTATAGTGACAATTAAATTGTGCAAAAGGTGATTAATAGTGATTTTACTTACGATAATACTTTTAATTTTAGGAATGGGAAGACAGTAACGCAGCAGCTATGATAATTCATCTTATGATGCAAGCATCTACTGTTAGTTGCACATTCATAATGTGTTATGTCGGTCAAACTCTCATTGACGAAGTATGCTACTATATATGTTTTTCATACTCTCATTTATGATTATCACAGAAATTTTGTTTCAACCATTATTTTTGTCAGGGCAATAATGTAAGAAAAATGTCCATCACGCTTGATTGGTATCGATTCCCTGTAAAAGAAGCACGGAATTTAATATTAGTGATTATTATGTCATCTTATCCAGTAAAACTCACAGCAGGAAAAGTTGTCGACATATCTTTAGCCACTTTTACCGACGTATGTATCAAAATATTAAATTGTGTTTCTCATATCTCGTACATGGCTCTAATTTTATATTCCAGATCATAAAGACAACTGTAGGATACTTGAACATGTTGCAAAAAGTTACTTAAGTTATCATATTTTTTAAAATAGTCAAATATCTCTTAAAATATCAATAATAGTCATTCTTGTCCACTTGTAAACTTTGAAATCGGTAAAAATTTTTTTTGAAAGATATGAAGTATTATATTATATTAGTAAGATTTTTACATAAAAATTTCCTTGTAAACAGCATACGCAATCTGTAATTTTTTTTTCTTTTAATTTTGTGCTTAATTTTATTCATAACATTGATAAAATATGTCTTCCAAATCACATTCATTTAAAAAGTCAAAGTTTTTATATTAAGTATAGAATAATGCTATTTTATATTTTTAAAAATATAATTTTAAAAATCAATGTTATTGTCCCCGTTTTACGTAGAATTTTAATAATTGAAATACAAGAGTTCCCCTTTACTTACTATCACGGTAATAACTGTTCGTAACCCGTGTAAACTTTATGGACAGTGAAAAACGTCTGGTAGAAACTACAAATCATTTCAAACTCGAAGCCGTCAGATTTTCAAACACTTTTCAGTTCAATTCTCCCTGAAAATAACACACAATTCGATTTCTTCGAACATTATCATAACAAGTATCATTTCTTCAACGATCAAAGATATCAACAGTATATCAGTATATCAAAAGAAAAAAAAAATTCTACTCTTCCGATACACAATATCGTTTATTCATCGAAAAACCCATGCTCTTTGAGGAAAGTTCAAACAGGTAATTTCGTCCAATTTTCTTTTATCCTTTTGTAAAAATTCAAAACCCTATTCCACAATCCCCACATGTAAAAAAAATTAAAATCGTTTCACGGTAACAATTCGACGTTGAATTCGCGGATATTTAAATTTTTAAACACGCAAGCGCAATGAAGTCTCGGAAATCATCGCCGTTTCCAGTTACGATACGCAGTGGAGTTACGTTCAACCTATCATCCGTTCGACCGATCATTAAAAAAAATGTCACGAATAGGGAACGCGGAAGATGGCATGAGACACACCATATGGTTCGCGTATATGCTTCTGGGAAAGTTAGGCGCATGGCCGAATCGCGCCACATCTTCCTCGTTTTCAAGAACTCGGAATTACATTTTAATTTTTATGTGTTATTCGGTGCAATTAGTTATATTGATACCAGGCATTCTGCATTTTTTTTTGAAGGAGAAAGACAGCAGGAAAAAAGTGAAGATATTGATACCGTTGATAAACGGTTATCTGCAATTGTGCAGATACTCGTTGGTATTACGATCGGCGAACAAGTTATGTTTCTTGTTAAACGAGATGAAGAAAGATTGGATGAACATCTCGGAAGAGGAGCGATTGATATTTCGTAGCAAAGCGAGTATCGGGCACAGACTGATGTCAGTGGTAGCGATCATTATGTACAGTGCAGGTTTGGGTTATCGAACATTTATTCCTCTTTCGAAAGGTAGAATACTTTTGCCGGATAATACGACTATAAGATTGCTACCGTGTCCCGGTTATTACATATTTTTTAATGAACAAATTACTCCGAATTACGAGATAGTTTTCACATTGCAAGTCATCGGTGGACTACTTAGCTATACAATTATGTGCGGTACGACCAGTATGTGCGCCATGCTTTGCTTGCATGCGACCAGTTTACTGTGTATTTTAGTGAAAAAGATAAACGAGCTTACGAAGCAGTCGAATGTTAACGAGAGTGCTGTGCATATGAAAATCACGGATATTGTTCGTTATCAGACGAAGATCAAACAGTGAGTCAAAAAGAAAAAAGAAAAATTGATATTTTAATATAGCTTAAGAGATTATGTGTAACTGGAAGTTGATTTTAGATTTTTAAATGATGTTGAACACATTACCACGTATCTTTTTCTGCTCGAGATCATTGATGAAACAGGCATAGGATGCGTGATTGGATACTGTGCTATCAGGGTATGAACGAAAGCTTCTTTTAAAGATAGAATTTCTTTCTCTTCTTTCTTAAATGATCCGTAACACGTTACTGGTAATGTTTCAGGAATGGGAAGATAGCGATGCCACAGCTGCGATAATCTATCTTTTGTTAGAAGCATCTGTATTCGGTGTCACTTTTACGATGTGTTACGTTGGTCAAATTCTCATTGATGAAGTATATGTGCTTTGTTACATTTTACATACTTTCATGACAAGTGTCACATGTTTAAACTTCATTCAGGGCAATAATGTAAGAAGAATGTCCATCACGATAAATTGGTACCGGTTTCCTGCGAAAGAAGCACGGAATTTAATATTAGTGATTATTATGTCATCTTATCCAATAAAACTCACAGCAGGAAAAGTTGTAGATATATCTTTATCTACTTACACTGACGTACGTATCGAGAAATTAGATTTCTCCATTTTTTACATTAAGTTAATTCTGCTAGGTTTTAATTTTATTTTTCAGATCATAAAGGCAACGATGGGATATCTGAACATGTTAAAAAATGTTACCTGAATTGTTATATTTTATAGAATAGTCATATATTTTTGTGCCTAAAACGATTTTTCTAGAAAATTACAGAATTATATTATCATAAAATATTTATATATAATTTTTCCACAAATAGCATATACTCAAAGAATTTTTCACAATTTTTATGATATTGATTCTTGCAATTGCTATTACGATAAAACTTTTGAACCATAAAACGCGTAATAAATTGTTTTAACTCACGAAGACAATCATTCGATCAAAGTAACAGTCATTTTGTATTTCACTATAAAATCGTTACATTCGAAACAGACAATTTCAAAAAAACGTTACCATGTTACTTTCTATGTTTTACGCAGAATTTTAATAATTAAACCGCAACTTTAGAACGTAACTTGTTCCCCTTTACTTACCATCTAGATAATAACTGTTCGTATTGCACAAACTTTACAAACAACGTTTATTGAAAACTTCAAACCACTGCAAATATGATATCGTCAGATTTTTAAATATGTATCTCAATTTTTTGCAATTTCATGAAATCTTCTATAAACAATTATATATTGACGCTTATAGAATTTATGCAAATATTTTCACAATATCTTTTTTTTTTAATTATCAAAAATAAGAAATATTCAATTTAAAAAATTCCACTCGTGCAATATCTTCTGTCCATGGAATAACTTGCATCATTTGCGGAAAGTTGAAACGGGTAATTTCAACCAATTTTCTATTCTTCGATAAAATTGGTTTCAATGATATGAATTCAATGTTGAGTCCACATACGCAAGCGCAATGTTCCATACCAAACCGAATTCCAGTTTTGCTATATGCGCGTGACCAGTTACATCGAAGCATTCAGTCATGGAAAATATAGTTGGAATAGCTAAGGCGGAGGAGAATTTGAAATACGCCACGAGATTCGTGAAACCGATTTTGGCAACGATCGGTGCATGGCCGATTTCATCTTCTACCTCTTTCTTTTTAAAAGTACTCCAAAGATTGGGGCATATATTTACATATTTCCTTTTTTTTCTGATAATGATTCCAACTCTGATGTACGTGTTTCTGAAAGAGAAGAACAGCAAGGTGAGGTTGAAGCTCATGGGGCCAATTATTAATTGTAGCATGCAATTTTTCAAGTATACCATCATTCTTTGGCGAAGAAAAGAGATCCAAGAAGGATTACACGCGATTAGATATGATTGGATACAAGCCACGGAAGAAGAACGATTGATTTTTCGCTCGAAAATGAAGATCGGAAGGAGGGTTGTCTTGATCGCTGCATTCACTATGTATGGCGGCGGTTTATGCTATCGGACGATCCTTCCCCTTCTGAAGGGAACCGTCATTACTGCTGGCAATGTTACTATTAGACCGTTACCTTGTCCCAGTTATTTCATTATTATAAACGAACAACAATCACCGATTTATGAAATATTGTTTGTGCTACAAATTATGGCTGGAATGGCAATTTACGCAGTGATCAGTGGTAGCTGTGGTATTTCCGCACTGTTGGTCCTTCATGCGTGCAGTATGCTGAGAATCCTAGTGAATAAGATAAAGAAATTAGTGGATAAATCAGATATGTCTGAAGTGGTGTTGCAAAGAAAGATCATGGATATTGTTGAATATCAAATGAAAATAAAGAGGTGAGTAAAAATTTTGTGAGATGGATAAATTTGGAATGAGAATTCAATTAAAATAAATTAGAGAAGAAGAAAGATTTTTAAATATATTTTAATGCATGTAATTTTTAACAGATTTTTAAAAAATATTGAAACAGTTACAGAATATATATGTTTAATCGAAATAATCGGTGGTACGTGTCTGATCTGTCTTGTGGGTTATTGTATTCTAATGGTATGAGCATGTTAAATATTTTACGTTTTTTTAGGAATATAGAATAAATATATTTTAGGAATTAGAGAATACTAATACAATGGCTGTCGTGGTCTATATCACGTTACAAATATCTATCATTTTCTGTGTTTTTATACTTTGTTACATTGGACAAATGCTTGTAGACGAGGTACGATATTATTTTTTTTCAATCAAAAATCACATTTGATTTTTTCACTTTTATCCTAAATAACTTTGTTAATAGAACTACATTGTAAGCCAAGCATCAAGTACAATAAATTGGTATCGTCTTTCGATCAAAAATATGCGTTGCTTGATACTAATTATCGCTATGTCTAATTATCCAATGAAACTCAAAGCTGCCAAAATGATGGAAATGTCTTTAATTACTTTCACCGATGTAGGTACCAAAAAATTAAATCTCATTGAAAAATTAAATTTATGAAATTAATATATTTTTTAAATGACTTCATAGGTTATGAAAATGTCAATGGGATATTTGAACATATTACGTGAAGTCATTTAAAACATTATTACTTACGTGCAAGTTTCCCATTAAAAATTATGTAGAAACAATTTTATATCACATATTCTGGTTTTTTTAATAAGATAAGGACTCGGCAATGTCCGATCATGTGTCTTCTTTACTTATGTATAATTTATTTTACAATTTATTTTATCATATCTGATCCAAACATCCTCAGGCATATAATATATATTTGAAAATTATGTATGCAGCATCGAAAAGAAAAAGTAATGTTTCAAATCTATCCAAAATTTAAATATCCATGAAGCGTGTCTCAAAGATCGAATTATAACTTTATTCATATCTTTTCGAAAAGAATACAGTAATCATATGTTTGTACCTCGTTTTATGATCTTTTTCTTCGCTTTTGAAAAATCAATTTCTAAACTTATAATTATCGTCAATAAAAATACACAAGGGGAAAACAAATAGAACACTTTCCATTCCTAGTTTCTAACCTAACTGCGCAAGCGCATGATCCAACGAAACTTTTCGATCCATCAACGATTCGATCAATCGATGATGGAATTGTCATCAATATTCTAATTCTCGATCCGATCATGAACGCGGGAAAGTTGATGTTTGAAAAAAAACCTCACAACGCCAATTATAAAAATGACTTAAACATACGATTGAATGGATATTGAAGTCAGTATTTGCACAAAATTTCCGGATCATTCTTGGTTAGAAGTGCTAGAATACATCTGTCTGAATTTTTTTGTTCAGTTCATCATGATGATTAAGTCTTACGTCTTCATCATTTGCGAGATATACATAAATGCATAGAACTAATCGAAAACAATCAATGAAGAACGTGAAGAAATATTAAGAGAATCGTAAAATAATATTGAAAAGCGCGAGTTTCAATTAACGATTGATCGTGATCTGCTTTCATGTATGGAGGGATTTTCTACTATATTATTTTATCGCTCACTCATACGAAGATCGTGAAAGAGGGTAGTAATTTAACCTATAAGCAGCTGGTTTACCCTTTTCCGAAGATTCTCCTATATACGCTTGTCATACAATCAATGAAATTCACTATATGATATAGTTATTGTGTAATATCACAGTCCCTGCTTGTAGCTTAGCTATGCTTTTTGCAATACACGCGTGTGGACAGTTACAAATTTTAATGTTTTGGTTGGAGAAATTGGTGAATTGAAGGAAGAACGATAATGAGAACTTGACTGATGTTGTGTTCGAATAACAAACATATTTGGATAATCAAATAAGATAAGATTATAATTTTTTAATGAGAAATTTTTGTAAATGAATAAGTAGATATATATTTATTTACCTATGAAAAGTATAAAAAAAAGATATTGTATAAAGATTTTTGAAGGAAATATATTTATCGAAATATTTTATTTTCATAGCAGAATTTCATAGAAGAATTTTCTGTACAAGATCACTGATAGAAGTCGTAGGGTGCATTTTGAATATATGTTTCCTTAGGTATTATTCAATGATGGTATGTTATTACGAAAAATTGTTTGGAAATTGTAATCATTGTTTAATTCGATTAATTTTTTCTTTAGAAATGGGAAGTACTTGAAGTTACTTGAAGTAAACTGTCAGTAGTGTCAAGTATAATACTACTTATATTTGTCACGTTTAATATTTTTATATTTTAGTTTACATCGGCAAAATTTTAACAGAACAGGTACTTATTTTTTTTTAAAAATTTATCATTGCTCTGTATATAATCATAAACTTATATCATTGTTATATATACATGTTATATTGTTCTATTTTTAAAATATAAGAATTTAAAAAAAATTAAATTAAATACTTTACCAGATAATGAAGATGAATGAGAATTTTATATCTCTCAATTGATATCGAATGCACTGGAAGAAAAGTCTTGCCATATCATTGATAATTTCGATGTCTCATTCGACTATGATGATCTCTGACAACATCATCGAACAATATTATTAACGACATTATTAGCAATATTATTAACAACATTATTAACAACAGCTTCGATATCGTAAGTGCTTCACATCTAAAATTATAATTCGTTTTGTAAATGAATATATATTTTATTAAATATTATAAGTCATCAAGACTTAATTCATTGAATATATTAAGAACATTGACAACTTAAAATTTTCTTTTAGTACTATTAAGTTTAATTAAGTATTAATAAATTATAATAATGTAATTACAATTTTTATAATAAATAATAGAATAATAGAAAAAGTATAAATATATGAATATTTTTTATAAAAATATGCTGTATCAAAGATTAAATGAAAAAGAAAAAATTTTTATTTAATTTATTAGTCCTTGACAATACTTTTCAATCTATAAATTTTATTTACTATTTAAAAAATTAATACAGAATTTTTTATTATTATTTATTTCTATAATAATATAAAAAATATAGATATTTCATATATAAATTGCACCAATTGCCGAGAAGTTAATATATTTTATTTCATTGTAATATTTAATTTATTAATGAAATTTATGATCTAAAATATGTGGTAGAATTATTTATCAATGCTTTCAGTAATATATCAAATAATTATTATTATATTCATATGTTATCATTAACAAAAAAACAAAATTTAATATATTAATATATTAAATTTATATATTTTTTAATATATTTTGTTTTTTTATTCATAATCATTGATGAGACGGGTATAGAATATGTGATTAAATATTACTATCAAGATATATACAAAGCTTCTTTCGAAAATAGAATTTCTTTCTCTCCATTTTTGAATAATTTGTAATATACCATTAGTAATGTTTTAAAAATAAAAAGACAAAATGCTGCGATAATTTACCTTTTGTTAAAAGCATCTGTACTCACTTACTTTCATGAATAAAACAATGTGTTACATTGGTCATCAATTTCTTATTAATAAAATATATGTGTTTTGTGCATTTTCATGACAAATATCACATATGTTTAAATTTTATTCAAAACAACAATATCAATTGGATGTCATATTTGTATTGGTTTCCTGTAAAACAAACACAGAATTTAAAATTAGTGATTACTATGTCGTTGCTATTACTATTACGAAACTTTTGAATCATACTAATATGCATAATAAAATATACTTTTCAGTTTAGAAGATGATCATTCGATCAGAGTAACAATCATTTTGTAATCGAAAGAGACAATTTCAAAAATCGCTACCCCCTTACTTTCTACACTTTACGTAGAATTTTAATAATTGAAACGCAACGTAGAATCTCGTGGTGTATTTGAGAAAATGCAACTTGTTCCCCTTTACTTACCATCTAGATAATAACTGTTCGTAATCTGTACAAACTTTACAAACAGCATTTATTGGAAACTACAAACCGCTGCAAATATGATATTGTCAGTTTTTTTAAATATATATCTCGATTTTCTTTGAATCTCGTGAAATTTTTTATAAATTATATTACATTAATATATAAAAAAGTTTTTCATTTTTTCAAATATTTTCACAATATCTTATTTCTAAAGATAACTATCAAAGACAAGAATCGTACTTCAATCAAAAAATTCCATTCGTAGTAATACTTCTATCCTATGGAATAATTTGCATCATTCGTGGAAAATTGAAACGGGTAATTTCAATCAATTTTTTATTCTTCGATAAAATTGATTTTAATGACATGAATTCAATGCTGAATCCATATACGCAAGCGCAACATTCCATACCAAACCGAATTCCAGTTTTGCTATACATGCGTGACTAGTCACATCCAAACATTCAGTCATGGAAAATACATCTCGAATAGCAAAAGTGGAGGAGGATTTGAAATACGCCATGAGATTCGTGAAACCCATTATGGAAATGATCGGTGCCTGGCCGATTTCACCGTCTACCTCTTTCTTTTTAAAAGTAGTCCAAAGATTGAGACATATATTCACGTACTTCCTTTTCTTTCTGATAATGATCCCAACTCTTATGTACGTGTTCCTGAAAGAGAAAAACAACAAAGTGAGATTGAAGCTTATGCCGCCGATTATTAACTGCAGTATACAGTTCTTTAAATACACGATCATTCTCTGGCGGAGGAAAGAGATCCAAGAAGGATTATACGCGATCAAACATGATTGGATAAAAGCCACGGAAGAGGAGCGATTGATTTTTCGCTCGAAAGCGAAGATTGGAAGAAGGATAGTTTTGATCGTTGCGTTCACTATGTATAGTGGCGGTTTATGCTATCGGATGATCCTTCCCCTTCTGAAGGGAACGATCGTCACTGCTAATAATACTACGATTAGAGCATTACCTTGTCCCAGTTATTTTCTTATTTTGAACGAGCAACAATCGCCGATTCACGAAATATTGTTCGTGTTGCAAGTTATAGCCGGAATAGCGATTTATGCGGTTATTTGCGGTTTCTGTGGCATTTTTGCTCTGCTAGTTCTTCATGCATGGAGTATGCTAAGGATCCTGGTGAATAAAATGAAGAAATTAGTGGATAAATCAGATATGTCTGAAGCGGTGCTGCAAAAAAAGATCATGGATATTGTTGAATATCAAATGAAAATAAAGAGGTGAGTAAAAATTTTATGAGATTGATAAATTTAAAATAAGAATTGAGATAAAACGGACGAATAAGAGAAGAAGAAGAAAGATTTTTGGATTTTTGATACTACTTTAAATTCATGTTATTTTTTAACAGATTTTTAAAGAACATTGAAACAATTACAGAATATATATGTTTAATCGAAATGATTGGTAGTACGTGTATGATCTGTCTCGTGGGTTACTGTATTTTAATGGTACGAATACGTTAAATATATTACAAATTTTTAAGAATATTAAATAAATATATTTCAGGAATGGGAGAATACTAATACAATGGCAATTGTAATCTATATCACGATACAAATATCTATCATCTTCTGTATTTTTATACTTTGTTACATTGGACAACTGCTTGTCGATGAGGTACAAAATTGTTTTCTTTTTTTCAAGCTGTATTTAATTTTCTCACATTTAACCTAAATAACTTTGTTAACAGAACTACATTGTAAGCCAAGCATCAAGTACAATAAATTGGTATCGTCTTTCGATCAAAAATATGCGTTGCTTGATACTAATTATCGCTATGTCTAACCATCCAATGAAACTCAAAGCAGCTAAAATGATGGAAATGTCTTTAATTACTTTTACTGATGTAAGTACGACAGAGAAATTAAATCTATGAAAAATAACTTATATGAGAAATTAAATCTATGAAAATAACTTATAAAATTAACATATTTTATAAATATAATTTCGTAGATCATGAAAGTTTCAATGGGATATTTAAACATACTACGTGAAATTATTTAAACAATTATTATTTACATGAACGTTTTTTAAAAATTATAGAGAAATGATTTTATACATAGTCTGACTTTTTTTTAATAAAGAATACTCCTGTCAGTGATCGATCACGAATCTTCTTCAATTGTGCACAATATGTTTCACATGCAATATCTGACCCAAGCATATCGTATAATAACTATTCAAAAATTGTATATACAATAACGAAAAGAGAAAGTAATGTTTCAAATCTATGTAGAATTAAAATATCCATGAAGCGTGCCTGAAAGATCTAATTGAAACTTTATTCACATCCCCTCGACAAGAACACGATAATCATATGTTCGTTTCTCGTTCTATAATCCTTTCCTCCGCTTATGAAAAATCCATTTCTAAACTTATGATTATCGTCAACGACTAAAAATACGCAAGCGGAAAACATTATCGAGAAAACTCTTTCATGGAAAAATCGAAACAACAACAAACGGAACACTTTCCACCCGAGTTTCTAATTTCACAGCGCAAGCGCACAATCTTACGAAACTTTTCGAACCATTAGTCGACGATGGAATTACTACCAGTGACACTCTGATTTTCGATATCCAACCATGAACGAGGAAAAGTTGATGATCGAGGAAAAACCTCCCAACGTCAATTACAAGAACGATTTAAGTTTTAACGTACGACTGAACGTCTGGACGTTGAGAACAATCGGCACTTGGCCAAGATCTTCGGATCATTCCTGGTTAGAAACACTGGAACACGTCTGTCTGAATCTTTTCTGCTACGAACTACTCGCGTTCATTCTGATCCCGTGCGGTATATATATCATCCTCGAGATCAAAGATTTTTACAACCAGTTGAAACTCGGTAGCGCGCTCAGTTTCTTCTTGATGGCGGTGATGAAGTACTGCGTCTTCATTATTCGCGAGGACGATATACGTAAATGCGTGGAACTGATCGAGAACGATTGGAAGAACGTGAAATATCAAGAGGATCGTAAGATAATGTTGGAAAATGCGAGTTTCAGTCGCCGATTGATCGTAATCTGTGGCACTTTTATGTACGGAGGGGTGGTTTTTTATTATATCGCTTTGCCGCTCACTCGAGCGAAGATCGTGGAAGAGAGTGGCAATTTAACGTATAGACGGCTGGTTTACCCTTTTCCAAAGGCTCTTCTAGACGCTCGTCATAGCCCAATCAATGAAATTTGCTATATGATACAGTTATTGTCTGGGTTTGTCGCGCATAATATCACGGTTGCCGCTTGTGGTTTGGCTGCTCTTCTTGCGATACACGCGTGTGGACAATTGCAGATTTTGATGTCTTGGCTGGAAAAATTAGTGGATGGAAGAAAGAACGATAACGAGAACTTGGATCAGAGATTGGCTAATATTGTGAAACAACATGTTCGGATAATCAAGTAAGATAAGGTTATAATTTTGCTTATTAATGATTTTTGTGAACGAATAAGTAGATGTATAATATTTATTTGTTTATGTGAATTATGCGAAATAAAGATATTATGTAAAGGAAATTTTTGAAGGAAATGTATTTATCGAAACATTTTAGTTTCATAGCTTTAACGGAAGATCTCCTGCACGAGATATCATTGATAGAAGTCGTGGGGTGTACTTTGAATATATGTTTCCTTGGGTATTATTCAATGATGGTATGATATTACGAAGAATTGTTTGCAAATTATTATCATTATTTAATTCGATCAATTTCTTCTCTAGGAATGGGACTCGAAGCAACCTGTCAGTGGTGTCACGTATATAATATTACTTATATCCGTCACGTTTAATATTTTTATATTTTGTTATATCGGTGAACTCTTAGCAGAACAGGTACTCACTTTTTTTTTTTTTTTTTTTAGAAAATTCATCATGCTCTATGTAATCATATAAACTTGTTGTTTCAATGTATAAAATTTTATAAAAGGATTAAGTTATTTATATACTTTACCAGACAGTGAAGGTGGGCGAGAAATCTTATATGATTGATTGGCATCGAATGCCTTGGAAGAAAAGTCTTGCCATACCATTGATGATTTCGATGTCCCATTCGACTACCAAGATAAGCGCTGGCAACATTTTCGAACTTTCCATCAGTAGTTTTGGTGATGTAAGTACTCCATAAGTGACTGATAATCTGTAAACATATAACAAATAAGTTTCCGTTATAAATTTTTATCAAATACTGCAGGTCATCAAGACTTCAGTCGCGTACTTGAATATGCTACGAACATTTACAACCTAATGATTTTTTTAAAATATTGTCAGCGGTAAATTTTCACACTGAACATAGAAAAAATATAGATATATAAAAAAATATATCACACATATCTGATTTTTTATAAAAATATTTTATTATAGATTAAAAAAAAGAAAAAAATTTTCTTTTAAATCAAATACCATAACAATACCATAACTGAGTACTTTTCATGCCGATATTTCTAAAAAATCAATATAGATATAAAAGAATAAAATCTTATAATAAAAGCAAAATATATCCTTAAGAAAATATTCAAAATTTATCTTACATTTAAAAATGTTTTCTTTTAAAATAAAAATCAGAATTATATTTTAGTACATTTAGTAGTAGTATATTTAGTAAATATTGGCAATACAAAAGTAAAGATAAAAATTATAAAAAAAAACAATTTACCACATCATCAAAAAAAAAATATTCTTCCCAATATTCAATCCTATTCTATAGAATCAAACTTTATTTTCCCTGATGTACACACAAGAATATGGTAATAACATGTTTCTCCCTCGTTCTGTGATTTTTTCCTTCTCTTGAAAAATGCATTGCGAAACTTGTCAACTGCGATGATCACAACTGAAAATATAATATTACTTGAGGGTAACTGAGAAAAGTACGTAGATAATTCTATTAAATTAAACCAGTAAATATAAACATCACTTGCCTTTTCCATTTTGTGCAAAACTAATTGCGCATGCGCAGTTAGATTCAGTTAAACGTTTTCAAACAACCAATCATCGATAGAGATGACTGTTAGTAACTTTCCAACATTCGATGTTCGAAGATGAACATGGAACATTTTATTGTCGAGGAGAAATTCTACAACGCAAGTTATAAGAATGATTTATGCTTCAACGTACAATTAAATGTGTGGACATTGAGAACGATTGGAACCTGGCCAAAATCGCTGGATCGTTCTTGGTTAGAAATTATTGAACATGTCTGTTTATGCTTTTTCAATTACATTTTACTCGCGTTCATCCTAATACCCGGTGTTATGTATTTTCTTCTCGAGATGAAAGATTTTTACGATCAAATGAAACTCGGTAGCGCGCTCAGTTTCTTTCTGATGGCAGTGATGAAAATCTGCGTGTTCATCATTCGTGAAAACGATATACGTAAATGCATAGAATGCATTGAAGACGATTGGAAAAATGTAAAGTATCAAGAAGATCGTAAGATTATGTTGGAAAACGCGAGTTTTAGTCGTCGATTGATCGTAATTTGTGGCGCTTTTATGTACGGAGGGGTAGTTTTCTATTATATTGCTTTGCCGTTCACTCGAGCGAAGATCGTGGAAGAGGGTGGTAATCTAACGTATAGAAGACTGGTTTACCCTTTTCCTAAGGCTCTCCTAGATGCTCGTCGCACTCCTGCCAACGAACTTCTGTATACAATACAGTTATTGTCTGGGTTTGTCGCGCATAATATCACGGTTGCCGCTTGCGGATTGGCTGCCCTTCTTGCGATGCACGCCTGCGGACAATTGCAGATTTTGATGTCTTGGTTGGAAAAACTGGTGGATGGAAGGGAAAACAACGACGAGAATCTGAATCAGAGATTGGCTAATATCGTGGAACAACACGTTCGAATAATCAAGTAATGTGAAGACTTAAATTTTATTTGATATTAAGACATAGAAATTGAAATCAAGTGTGTCTTTTATAATATTTCAGTTTTATAACTTTGATGGAAGATCTTCTTCGGGAGATATCATTGGTAGAAGTTGTGGGTTGTACTATAAATATATGTTTCCTTGGGTATTATTCGATGATGGTACAATTTTACAAAGATACGTATAAACTTACAAAACAAAATGTTAATTTGCAATTTTTTTTTCTTTAGGAGTGGGATTCTAAGCATCCTATTAGAGGTGTGACATATATAATATTGCTTACATCCGTTACATTTAACATTTTCATATTTTGTTATATCGGTGAACTTTTAGCAGAGCAGGTATATTTTTTGCCAAATTACATTTCGATGATAATAATTTATTAAAAAATAAAATTTTTAAAAAATATTTTATCAGACTATGAAAGTTGGCGAAAAGTTTTACATGATTGATTGGTATAGAATGCCTTGGAAAAAAAGTTTGGCTATCTCTTTGATAATTTCTATGTCCCGTTCAACCACAAAGATCACTGCTGGTAACATTATCGAACTTTCTATTAGCAGTTTCGGTGCTGTAAGTGTCTCAAATTTAAGACAATTATTCATTCTGTAAATGAATATATATATAATAAATATATAATATTTTATTGAATATTATAGATTATCAAGACTTCATTTGCATACTTGAACATGCTACGAACATTGACAAGTTAAAGATTTCTTTTAATACAATAAACTTCGATGATAATTACAATAGCAATTTTCATAATAAGTAATAGAAAAAGTATAATGCGGATATATCGTATATATACTTTTTATAAAAATATTCTGTACAATCAAAGATTAAATGAAAAAGAAGAAATTTTTATTTAATTTAATTACTGACAATACTTTCCAACCTATGAATTTTGTGATTTTTTTTTTATTTAAATAGAACTTGTTACTTATTATTTATTACAGTTTTTCTAACATAGAAAAATATGAGATATTTTATATATAAATTGCAGAAATTGAGAGAAGTTTTATTATATTTTGATCATCGTAATTTAATTCATCAATGGAATTTATAATCTAAAATATGAAAGTACTTGTCAATACTCAATAATGTAAGTATCAAATAAGAATGATTATATTTATATATTATTACTTACTATTAATAAAAAACAAACAAACGAAAGAGTGCACCATGAAAAAAATGAAAAAATAATCATCCATAAATTGATTCCTTAAAATCATACAACTGACATTCGCTGATATTCTAAACAATCAATTTATCGATGTTCTACTATCATCACTCCTTCTATTCTTATAATGCATAATGTAAAAATCTGAACTTCGTGGAAGGGTTGAAACTAAACTACTTTTACTCTCCCTTCCGACGGAAATCAGAAATTAAGCGCAAGCGCAATGTTATTTTTCTTTTGAACTATTATTACCATCCCTTTTAGTATTAGACAAGCCATCGAGTATCAAAGATGCAAAAATCAAAAGACAAGGCAAAGACGGCCAATCAGAAATTCTACTTGACAGACTATGAATATCAGAAGAACGTGAATCTGAGCATTCAATATAATCGTTGGTTGTTAAAACCAATGGGTCTTTGGCCGAATTCATATTATACATCACGATCGAAAGATTATCTGTATTGGCTTATAAATATCGTCTGTTACTGTTTAATCAGTTTCCTCTTCATCCCTTGCACGCTATATCTGTTCCTTGAAATTGAAGATTTTTACGGCAAACTGAAACAATTCGGTCCTTTGATCTTCTGCATGATGGCATTCGTAAAATATTATTATCTAATTTTCCACAAAACCGATATTCGCGAATGCGTGGAAAGGATCAAGTGGGATTGGAGGAACATCACGTACGCGAAAGATAAAGAGATCATGATAATGTACGCGAATTTTGGACGAAAACTGGTGGTCATTTGCACCTTTTTCATGTACAGTGGATTTGTCTTTTATTACATCGCTATACCGATCAGCGTTGGCAGAGTCAAAACAGATAATCTCACCTTCATCCCTTTGGTGTTCCCTTTCTCGAGATTCATCGTCGATACTCGTTACAGTCCGACCAACGAAATTGTATTTTCCATCCAATTGATGGCCGGTGCTCTTATGCATGGAATCACATCGGCTGCTTGCAGTTTAGTGGCTACATTTGCGGTTCACGCTTGTGGCCAGATGCAGGTGTTGATGAACTGGTTGCAACATTTGATAGACGGCCGATTGGACATGGACGAGCGCTTGGATGGTAGAATCGCGGACGTCATATGCCAACATGTTCGAGTCCTAAAGTAAATCAATTTATTATTAATTTATTATTAATTATTATCGTTTTATAATGCGATTTTTAATGCGAATATTTTTAACATTGCTTCGAATTGTTTGTTTTCTAATGCAATGAGTTAAGAAAAGAAATAAGTTAAAAAAGATGATCGATTATTTCAGATTTTTGGCACTTACCGAAAAAACTTTACAGCAAATTTCTTTCACCGAATTTTTGGGTTGTACGCTAGATATATGTCTCGTTGGATATTATGTTATTATGGTATGATTTTCCACAATTTAGATTTTCAATTTAAAAGTCATTATTCTTAAAAGAATTGCTGAATTTTGTTATTAATCGCGATATAAAATTAAGGATCATCTGATTTTAATGATCTACAATTCTGAAACGTATCAATTTTCGTTTATATAAATTTAATTCAATTATAGGAATCGAAATCAAATGATGTCACGAGCGTAATAACTTACGTAATTTTACTTATATCACTTACGTTCAATATTTTTATATTTTGTTATATAGGCGAGATCGTTGCTGAAGAGGTAAGTTTTTTTGTAAAATTTTTCTAAAATGTTTTGATAATGATATGATATTATGATAGTGTAGGAAAATTGGTGAAATATCGTACATGATTGAATGGTACCGATTGATGGGAAACAAAAAGCTTTTTTGCATTTTAATCATCGCAATGTCTAATTCCTCGATAAAATTGACAGCTGGAAATATCGTGAATTTATCTATCAGCACGTTTACCGATGTGAGTATTAACTTATTTTCGTAATTTTTTTCTCTCTGTCTCTTTTTTAGATTGATTTCTATCTTTGATTTTAATAAATAGGTGGTTAAGACAGCAGTTACTTATTTAAACGTACTTCAAAAAACAACTTGAAAATTTCTAAGTATAGATGTTTTTTTATATTCGTTGATGTGTGTGTTTAAAAAAATCTTTACTGTTATATACTCGTTTTATATGTGTTTTTTATACATGTTGTTTCAATGAATGATTGTTAATTGTCTTGAATGTTGAAAATTTTTTCTATAATTTAAAGAGATGTAAAAAATCATGTTTTATAATGATTTTAACAATAAAAAGATTTTGCAGATAAATTAATTGTTATGCTATATATTTATGTTATATTCTTTTAATCTCGAATTTGCTAAAACTTACTTATTATTTCGTTTCGTGTAAAGAATAATAAAATAGAGAATATTTCCAAAAATTATAGAAAACTTTAAAAACTATTATCTAAGCACTCGAACTTAAAAATTACGCACAAAAAGTAAATAAATTAAATATCATACAAAATTCACAAAACATTGAAAAAATTTTCTTAAAAAAAAAAACGATTAATAATAAAGAAAAAGTTCGCAAAAAAAAAAAAAAAANAAAAAAAAAAAAAAAAGAAAATAAACTCACTTTTTCCATGTATCAACAGTAGTTCTGTTCTAGTAATATTAAAAAAAAATCAATTTATCGATGTTTAAACTCTTCCTGCCTGTAATGCATAATAAGAGAAGTGCCAAATGGGGAAGAGTTTACTCTATCGAGGGAGAATAACTTTTAATCTTACCCTTGCGATAAAAATTGGAAAAAATGGCGCAAGCGCATCCATGTCTTAGAATAATTATCAATCTACAAACTCTCAGTACGAAGAGAGCTTTTGAGCTCGAACGAAGAAACGATTATGTCCTCTGTAAAAATTGATCAAGATTACAAAAGTAACGTAAATTTTAGCATTAAATATAGCCGTCGTATTTCAAAAATGATCGGCTTGTGGCCTACTTTCGATAAAGTTTCAACAATACACAAATATCTTCGACTGTTATATAATACCATTTGTTATTGTTTGTTAATGTTTATCATTGTACTTGGATGGATGTACATAGCTTTCGAAGTGAAAAACATATACGACGGATTAAAATTCGTTAGTCTAATGAGTTTCTGCATGTTATCGATCACAAAGTATCATTTGATAAACATTCACAAAGATGATGTTCGCGAGTGTGTCAAACGTATGGAATGGGATTGGAAAAATATATCTTATTCACAAGATAGAGAAATTATGCTAATGAACGCAAATTTTGGAAAGAGATTGATCATTGTTACCACCACTGTCACGTACAGTGGTTTTGTCTTTTTTTATATAGCTATACCGATGAAGATTGGAAAAATTCCGGCACAAGATGCTAATATTACTTTCATACCCACGATGTTTCCTTTCCCGAAGTATATTGCTGATGTTCGATACAGTCCAGTAAACGAAATTGTATTTTTCTTTCAATTTATGTGTGGTTTCTTGGTGCATGGTGTGACATCATCAGCTTGCAGTTTGGCTGCCATATTTACAGTTCACGTTTGTGGCCAGATACAGGTGATGATGATCTGGCTGGAACATTTGATAGAAGGTCGATTAGACATGTGTTATAACATCGATCAGCGAATCGCCAAGATCGTGAGTCAACATGTTCGAATATTGAAGTATGTAAAATTTATTTATCACGATATATTATCACATTTATTTAATACAAAATAAACATTTTTTAATAAAATTTATATAAGATTAATAGAATGAATAAATAGAAATTATTTATAATTTATTATTATATTATTTATAATGAAAACTTTCGAATATTAAATTTTCAAATTCTTAAAATTTTTAATTTTAATAACTTTTTGACTTAGAACAATTATTAAAAACTGTGTAATGTTTGTTGTAATGTTTACAGATTTTTATCACTTATTGAAAAAATTCTTCAACAAGTATCTTACATGGAATTTTTAGAATGTACAGTAAATGTTTGTCTTCTTGGATATTGTGCCATCATGGTACAAAATTAAAACATATTTAAAAACATAATTTTTAATAGTTATTTTTTTTTAACATAATATAATACAATCTTGCAATTACAGGAGTGGGAATCGAATCATCTAACAGAAGTCGCAACATATATTATGATACTTATAACGATTATATTCAATATTTTTATATTTTGTTACATAGGGGAACTTTTGGCAGATCAGGTAGAAGTCTTTTGAAATGATTATACCAATCTTATATACAACTATTGTGACATAATTTGTAATAGTCTAGGAAAATAGGAGAAGTAACGTACATGATTGAATGGTACCGATTATCCGGAAAGAAAAAGCTATGCTGCGTATTGATAATTGCAATGTCCAATTCATCTATGAAATTAACAGCTGGAAATTTAATCGAATTATCAATGAGTACTTTCTCTGATGTAAGTATTAAATTATTATAATCTCTGTGTGTTTGCATATAACTGACAAAAATATTTTATAATAGGTAATTAAAACATCGTTTGCTTTCTTAAATGTATTGCGAACATTAACTTAAGCATTTTTTGAAATGCAATATAACATAATGTAAACTATATTTATAAACTTTATTATATTTACTATTCCAAAAATTAATGTTTTTTTCATTAAAAACTATAGCTTTGGTATATCTTATTTGTTATGTTAAAATCTAGGAAATAAATTTTGTTATATTATAAAAATAAATAAAAAAATGCAATTTATATCGGTACTTACTAATTTTTTTTTATAATATTATTTTTTTTAAGTAATAAGAAAGAAATATAATATATTACATACATTTCACAAAAATGATAAAATATTATGCAAATATTTATGATAAATAATGATAAATTTTCGAATCACTATCAGTAACATTATTTCACAAGACAATCAATCGATGGTTTCACCGTCATTCTCCACGTCTCGAATTCATAATACATAGATGAGAAAAAGTTCAAGCGGGGAAAAATTTCAATCGAAACTATCGGAAAGCAAACTTTTGTTCCCCTTTATTGAATCGAAAAATCGGCGCAAGCGCCGCATTCTTTTTCTCAGAATCTCAGATCAAAGCTGGTTAGTTTGAAAGAGACGTTCAAACTCTAACGATGGAAAAATCAAAAATCAACAGCATATCGTGCATCAAAACAGATCACGACTATAAGAGAAACTTAAACCTGAGCATTCAATGGAGTCGCTGGATTTTAAAACCGATCGGTCTCTGGCCAAATTCCTTCACTATTTCAACGACAGGAAAATATTTTTATCGATTAATAAATGTAATCTGCTACAGTTTAATAAGTTTCCTCTCGATACCATGCAGTTTGTATGTGATCCTCGAAGTGAAAGATATCTACAATAGAATAAAACTACTCGGTCCATTGAGCTTTTGCGTGATGGCGTTTCTAAAATATCATTTGTTAATCCTACACGAGGATAATATTCGCGAATGCGTCAAACGTATTGAATGGGATTGGAAGAATATCACATATTTCAAAGACAGAGAAATCATGATAACGAATGCAAATTTTGGAAGAAGGCTGGTCGTTATTTGCACGTTTTTCATGTATAGTGGTTTCGCCTTTTACTATATTGCCGTGCCAATTAGCGTTGGGAAAATTCCTGCGGAGGATGACAATATTACCTTCATTCCCTTGGTGTTTCCCTTCTCGAGATTTATCATCGATACTCGCTACAGTTTCATAAATGAGATTGTATTTTCTATTCAATTAGTCGCCGGTGCTTTGATGCATACCATAACGACTGCAGCCTGTAGCTTGGCTGCTATATTCGCGGTGCACGCTTGCGGCCAGATGCAGGTGTTGTCGAGCTGGCTGAAACATTTGATAAACGGTCGATCAGATATGTATAATAATGTGGACAGCAGAATCGCAAACATCGTGAATCAACATGTTCGAATATTGAAGTGTGTACGAATTCTGTGATTAGAAATATTAAAAAATAAAATTTTATTTTGAAATCTAATTATTTTACGCATCAAAATTCAAATTTTAAATAGTTAAATTTGAAATTCGAATTTTATTTTTTACTAAAATTAAAAAATTAGAATATTGGATTTTAAAAATTTACTAGTTAAGTTGTAATCGAATTGAGTTTTATCGCTACAAAGTACTAAATTATATTCTAGATTTTTAGCGCTTACAGAGAAAGCACTTCAACAAGTGTCATTCGTGGAGTTTTTAGGCTGCATGTTAAACATATGTCTCCTTGGATATTATGTTATTATGGTACAATTATTAAAATTATTATTAAATTAAATGATTTAAATAAATATACAAAACTTTAAGATGTAATTCATTCATATTTTAGGAATGGAGTTCGAGTCATTTAACCAGTGCAGTAACATTTTTCATACTGCTAATATCTCTTACGTTTAACATTTTCATATTTTGTTACATAGGCGAATTAGTAGCCGAACAGGTTAGATATTATTAATAATTTATAAATTTATCTTTTTTTCTTGATACTATACTTTTTCCAGTGCAAGAAAATTGGAGAAATTTCATATATGGTCGATTGGTATCGATTAGAAGGAAACAAAAAGCTCTGTTTCGTTTTGATAATTGCAATGTCTAATTCATCGATTAAATTGACTGCTGGAAATATGGTTGAGTTGTGTTTGACCACTTTTAGCGATGTAAGTACGAAAATATTTGAATCTTTTTTTATATTTTTTTCACTGAAATATTCGTTTTTTATATATATAGATTGTTAAGACAGCAGTCGCATTTTTGAATGTATTACGAACATTAACAATTTAAGGATTTAATATGACGAACTGTTCGATGATAAAAGTTGCAATTTTCATATCGAATAATAGAAAAAGTATAGATATACGGATATATGTTTCTTTTATAAAAATATATTGTATCATAGATTAAATGAA
Organism: Apis laboriosa; assembly: GCF_014066325.1. Classification (NCBI taxonomy): domain Eukaryota; kingdom Metazoa; phylum Arthropoda; class Insecta; order Hymenoptera; family Apidae; genus Apis; species Apis laboriosa. Next base: position 671,853 of record NW_025221207.1, on the reverse strand, counting down.
AAAATAAAAATTTTTATTTAATCTAATTATTGACAATATTTTTTAATATATGAATTTTGCATACTATTTAAAATATTATGCACAATTTGTTATTATTAAGTTGTTATAATTACTTTTTACTATAATATTAATATATTGTTCATGTATATTATATCAATTCCCGAGAAACTTTAATTTTTTTTTTTTCTTAAGCTATGATTTTTAAAATTAAGTTTATCAATGAAATTTATAATTTAAAATGATAAAACTATTTTTCAATGTTTTTAATAATGTAAGTATTATATAAAATTTAATATAAATTCATTTCATAAATTATGTTAAGAATCATCTATCGCACAAATTATCAAACAAAAATTAACTAGAATTTTTACATGCAAATCTTTATCAATAATTCTTTGATTATCTGCGTGAAATAATATCATCTAATTATTTATAAAGCCAACATTCATGAATGTAGAAAGAATCAATGTGGAATTGGAAGAACACCACACGAAAGATAGATTATGATAATGATCACGAATTTTGAACAAAAACTGATTGTCTACATTCATATACAATGGCTTTTATTACACTACTACATCGATCATAATTATAATACATAATCTCACCTTCATTCCTTTAACATTTCCTTTCATATCCATTCAATCGGAATTCATCGTTGATATTCATTACAATCCAACCAATAAAATTATATTATCCATTCATTTTGTGATCACTGCTTTGATGTATGTTTCAAATAAGTAACTGTTAACTGTTTGAATAATTTTTTATATCATTTAAAAGGACCTAAAAAATCGTATTTTATAATGTTAATGTTAAAAATAAAAAATATTAAAAATAAACTAGATGCTATGTGTATAGATATTTATATTATTAACATGCAGTCTCAATTTTGCTAAAATTTACTTTATTTCGTGTAAAAGAAAATAATAATATTTTATTATTTTATTATTTTATTAAGAAAATAAATAAATATTTCCAGAAATTACAGAAAATTTTTAAAAAATTTTATTTACGTATTTGAATGAGCAGAAAGAATTAACAGAAAGTAAATAAAAATTAAATATCATACAAAAATGACTTTATAAAACATTAAAAAAACGTTTGTACAAAAAGTATTAGTAGTGCAGCAAAAAACAAGTTCAGAAAAGAAAAAAGAAAAAGAACTCATCTTTTACAAGTATCAACAGTTCTGTTCTACTAATATTAAAAAAAAATCAATTTATTGATGTTTCAACTCTTTTTACCTGTAATGCATAATAAGAGAAGTGTCAAATGGGGAAGAGTTTATTCCAGCGAGGGAGAATAACTTTTAATCTTACCCTTGCCATAGAAATTGAAAAAATATGGCGCAAGCGCACCCGTATTTTAGAACTATTACAATCTACAAACTCTCAGTACGAAGAGAGCTTTCGAGCTCGAACAAGGAAACGATTATGTCCTCTGTAAAAACTAATCAAGACATCAAAAATAATATAAATTTTAACATTAAATACACCCGTCTTATTTTAAAAATGATTGGATTATGGCCAACTTTTGATAAAATTTCAACAATACGCAAATATCTTCAATGGTTATATAACGCTATTTGTTACTGCTTAATAATGTTTATCATTATACCTGGATGGATATATATATCTCTCGAAGTGAAAAATATATACGACAGATTAAAATTCGTTAGTCTAATGAGTTTCTGCATGTTATCGATTACAAAATATCATTTGATAAACATTCACAAGGATGACGTTCGCGAGTGTGTCAAATGTATGGAATGGGACTGGAAAAATATATCTTATTCACAAGATAGAGAAATTATGCTAATGAACGCAAATTTTGGAAAGAGATTGATCATTGTTACCACCACTGTCACGTACAGTGGTTTTGTCTTTTTTTATATAGCTGTACCGATGAAAATTGGGAAAATTCCGGCACAAGATGCTAATATTACTTTCATACCCACGATGTTTCCTTTCCCAAAGTATATTGCTGATGTTCGATATAGTCCAGTAAACGAAATTGTATTTCTCGCTCAATTTATATGTGGTTTTTTGCTGCATGGTGTTACATCATCGGTGTGTAGTTTGGCTGCCATATTAACGGTTCATGCTTGTGGCCAGATACAAGTGATGATGGTTTGGCTGAAACATTTGATAGATGGTCGGTTAGATATGTGTAACAGCGTCGATCAGCGAATTGCCACGATTGTAAATCAACACGTTCGAATATTAAAGTGTGTAAAATTTACTTATCTCATGATAAAATTTTATAGTATAATTGTTTTGCGAAGAATTAAGTTTTTTTAAATTTGATTTTATTAGCAAATTATATATTTTTTTCTCGAAAGTATAGAGACAGAATTTGAAAAAAATATATAGAAATTGTATTACTTGTTACTGAAATAATTTTTTACTATTAAATTTGAATATTTTTAAATATTCAAATTTTATTTATTAAATTTGAAAATTGAAATAGTTTTTAATTACAAAAAAAAAAAAAAATTTTAAGCTTTAATAATTTTGTAATTTGAAATCTCTTATATCTAATATCTGTAAAATATTTAATCAAATATTTTGTAATATTTATATAGAATTATTGTGATAATATTTATTTTATTTTTATAACAGATTTTTATCACTTATCGAAAAAATTCTTCAACAAGTATCATACATGGAATTTTTAGAATGTACAATAAACGTATGCCTTCTTGGATATTGTGCCATCATGGTACATAATTAAGAGATATTTAAAAAAATATTTTTTAAATTCTTTTCAACATATTTCTCTTCAAGATATTTCTTTTCAACATAATATAATATAATTTTTGATATTACAGGAATGGGAATCGAATCATCTAACGGAAGTTGTAACATATCTTATATTACTTATAACGATTATATTCAATATTTTTATATTTTGTTATATAGGAGAGCTTTTGGCCAATCAGGTATGGTTTTCTAAATGATTATATCAATATTTTACACACAACAATTGTGGCATAGTTTATAATAGTCTAGGAATATAGGGGAAGTAACGTACATGATCGAATGGTACCAGTTATTCGGAAAGAAAAAGTTGTGTTGCGTTTTGATAATCGCAATGTCTAATTCATCTACTAAATTAACAGCAGGGAATTTAATCGAATTATCAATGAGTACTTTTTCTGACGTAAGTATTAAATTAGTATAACTTCACGAATTTTTATATGTAATTAATAAAAATATTATGTACAAAATAGGTGATTAAAACATCATTTGCTTTTTTGAATGTATTGCGAACATTAACTTAAATATTCTTCAAAATGCAATACAATATAGACTATATTTATTATTTTAATATTTATTATATTAGTCTCTAAGAATCAATGTGTTTTTTTCTATTAAAAAAACTGTAATTTTTCATATGTCTTATTATATAAAGAATCTAAGAAACAAATTTTATTATAAATGTGAATAAAAAAAAATTTACAATTGATACTTACTAATTTTTTAGAATGATTTCTTTTCTTTATGTTAAATAATAAAAAATGAAAGTTAAACTTCAAAAATAACTCCATATAATATCGAGAAATGTTGTTTTGATGTTTTATGAATGAATCGATGGCTTCACTATCATTCGTAGCACTTTGAACTCATAATGCATAAATAAAAAAAGTCCAACACAATGCAACAGGGGAGAATACTTCAATTCATCGGAGAAAATAAACTTGTTCCCCTCTACCGAAGGAAAACCAGGGAATTGGAAAACCGGCGCAAGCGCTCTATTCTTTTTTCTAAAACCTGAGATCAAACAATTGCTGGTTAGTTCGAAAGCGACGTTCAAACTCTAATGATGAATAAATTAGAAATCGAGGGCATGTCATGTATCAGAACAGATTACGACTATAAGAAAAACGTAAACCTGAGCATTCAATGGAGTCGCTGGATTTTAAAACCGATCGGTCTCTGGCCAAATTCCTCCACCATTTCAACGACAGGAAAATATCTTTATCGATTAATAAATGTAATCTGCTACAGTCTAATAAGTTTCCTCTCGATACCATGCAGTTTGTATGTGATTCTCGAAGTGGAAGATATCTACAACAGAATAAAACTATTTGGTCCATTGAGCTTCTGCGTGATGGCATTTCTAAAATACCATTTGTTAATCCTACATAAAGATAATATCAGCGAATGCATCAAACGTATCGAATGGGATTGGAAGAATATCACGTATTCTAAAGACAGAGAAATCATGATAACGAATGCAAATTTTGGAAGAAAGCTGGTCGTTATTTGCACGTTTTTCATGTACAGTGGTTTCGCCTTTTACTATATTGCCGTGCCAATTAGCGTTGGGAAAATTCCTGCGGAGGATGACAATATTACCTTCATTCCTTTGGTGTTTCCCTTCTCGAGATTTATCATCGATACTCGCTATAGTTTTACGAATGAAATCGTATTTTTCATTCAATTGGTCGCCGGTGTTCTATTGCATACCATAACGACTGCAGCCTGTAGCTTGGCTGCTATATTCGCGGTGCACGCTTGCGGCCAAATGCAGGTGTTGTCGAGCTGGCTGAAACATTTGATAAACGGTCGATCAGATATGTATAATAATGTGGATAGCAGAATCGCAAGCATTGTGAATCAACATGTTCGAATATTGAAGTGTGTACGAATTCTATGTGTAAAATTAAAAAATAAAAATTTTATCTTGAAATCTAATTATTTTAAGCGTCAAAATTCAAATTTTAAATTTAAATTTTTTTATTTAAAGTTTATTGATTTTGAGATTATAAAATTGGAATTTTTTATCTTAAAGATTAGAATTAAATATCGACATAATATATCACATCAATTTCAGATTTCTAGCGCTTACAGAAAAAGCACTTCAACAAGTGTCATTCGTAGAATTTTTAGGTTGCATGTTAGACATATGTCTTCTTGGATATTATGTTATTATGGTACTACAGTATTATTAAAACTAAATGATTTAAATAAATATACAAAATTTTAAGACGTAATTCATTCATATTTTAGGAATGGAGTTCGAGTCATTTAACCAGTGCAGTAACATTTTTCATACTGCTAATATCTCTTACGTTTAACATTTTCATATTTTGTTACATAGGCGAATTGGTAGCCGAACAGGTTAGAATATTATTAATAATTTATAAATTTATCTTTTTTTCTTGAACTATACTTTTTCCAGTGCAAGAAAATTGGAGAAATTTCATATATGGTCGATTGGTATCGATTAGAAGGAAACAAAAAGCTCTGTTTCGTTTTGATAATTGCAATGTCTAATTCATCGATTAAATTGACTGCTGGAAATATGGTTGAATTGTGTTTGACTACTTTTAGCGATGTAAGTATAAACATGTTTACATCATTTTTATAAATTTATGATTTAAATATTTATTTTTTGTTCAAATAGATTGTTAAGACAGCCGTTGCATTTTTAAACGTATTACGAACATTAACATAAACGTTCTTTAAAGTAGAATGCAGATTAAATATTTGCTATATATTTAAATAATATTAATATAGAAATAAAATTCAAATTTTGATAATTAATATTTATAATATAATAAAATTCATTTGTAATATTATTAATTCTACCATTATATTGTATAAATTGATATTTTACATTAAATTTAATATATGCACAATCCTATAATTTTATATATTATTTTTTGTTTTAAAATTTTTGCCGACAAAGTTGAAACAAATAATTTTTATGCAACTTGTCTTATAATAATAATCTATTATTTGTAAAATGGTTTTCACAAAATTATTACAATATAAATTTATGCATCCAATATTTAAAAAACATAAAAAGCTTATTCGAATAAAAATTCATTCTTCAGAAATTGATTACTTCAACCTGTTGCGAAATGGTCAATACACTCGTGCACTACTAACGTTTGAAAAAAATCAATTTATCGATGATTCCACATCATCAACCCTTATCATATTCATAATTCATAAACCAGCAAACTAATAATCGAGAGGGGTCAAACTTCTTTGAAAAATATTATTTTCATCCACCCTTTCGAATCGAAATTCGAGCGCAAGCGCAATGCGATTTTCCATTTCAATCATCATCGAACCACCGACATTTAGTATCCAGCGAGCTCTCGAGCATCAACGATGGAAAAACAACAGTGCGTCATCGCGCAGGATGACGGTAAGAAGGCGAATTTGAGCATACAGTGGAATCGTTGGTTGTTGACATCGATCGGTGCCTGGCCAAATTTAAGCAAGTCGAGAATAGGAAAATGTTATTCTTTGTTGATCAATATTATTTGTTACGGTTTGATCGGTTTTATGCTCGTGTCTTGTAGCATGTTTTTGATGATGGAAATCAAGAAGGTATATAACAGAATCAAAATGATTGGTCCATTGAGTTTCTTCTTGATGACATTCATGAAATATTATTTGCTATTATTCCATGAAAATGATATACGTGAAGGTATCGAATGCATCGAATGGGACTGGAAGAACGTGAAACATCAAGAAGACAGGAATATCATGATCGCGTATGCGAATTATGGAAGAAAATTAATATTTATTTGCATATTTTTCATGTATAGTGCATTTGCATTTTACTATCTAGTCTTACCGTTTAGCGTGGGGAAAATAGAAGATGGAAATTTGACGTTTATTCAATTACCATTTCCTTCGTCGAGTTTGATCGCTGATGTACATTACAGTCCTTACAATGAAATCGTATTGTCCGTTCAAATTCTGACAGGTGTTGTGATGCACGCTATAACATCGGCAGCTTGTAGTATAGCCGCTGTATTCGCAGTGCATGCATGTGGACAAATGCAGGTGTTGATGAACTGGTTGGATCATTTAGTGGATGGCCGATCGGATATGAGCAAGGCTATAGATGACAGGATTGCAAATATTATAATTCAACATGATCGAATATTGAAGTGGGTAATATTATATATATTATGTATATTATTATTGTTGTAAATTTTACCAAAAATTTAATGTTGTTGAGAAAAAATCCTTTAAAATAAATATAAATATGATTTGTTATTTTTGAGAGATTAAATACGATGGTAAAGGGTTAAAGTTTCTTGTTTATAAATACGATCGTATTTCATCGCGTGACAATAAGTTAGGGGACAAAAAACGTCGCAACTGTTGCCGGCATGGAAAACTTTTCAGCAACATATAACAACTTAAATATTCACCAAAGAAATCGAATCTGGTTGCTATGTACAATTAAAAGTTTGTGTCTGAAATTTTTTATTCTTCGATTTATGAAAATATGATAATATAAAGTACATTTGAAAATAGATGTTTATAAAAATTAGAAATAATTTTTAAATTAAAAATTTTAAAGTATTAAAATTAAAAATTTTAATCGTTTGATATTTGAATCTTATATAAAATAACTTATTTGTCGTATTTCAGATTTTTGGCACTTACAGAAAAAGCGCTTCAGCAAATATCTTTTGTAGAATTTTTAGGTTGTACTGCGAATATGTGTCTTCTCGGATATTATTTAATAGTGGTATGCGATAACAAATTTTAATAGGCACACAGAATTCTACATTCAGAATTCTATTTCTATATATATTTTTATTTTAATATTGCATTGATTATATATATTATTAATTTGTAGGAATGGAATCCGAAAGAAATAATACTTTCAGTAACTTACGTAGCTTTAATCATATCTATCACTTTCAATATCTTCATATTTTGTTATATAGGCGATTTGGTTGCCGAACAGGTAAAATATTCTTATTGGAAGCATCTGTAACAATAAAAATTAATTTTTTAAACGATAAATCATTTAAATAGTATTTAATAGAAATGAATAATGTCTTGATTTAGTGTCAGAAAGTCGGTGAAATGGCGTATATGATCGAATGGTATCGATTAACAGGCAAAAAAAAACTTTGCTGCATTTTGATCATTGCAATGTCCAATTCATCGGTAAAATTTACAGCTGGAAATATGGTTGAATTATCCATCTATACTTTTAGCGATGTAAGTATCTATATTTTTATCTTTCATTCAAATTTATAGATTATTTATAGATTATAAGTTAAAATATCTTAAATAAATAGGTCATTAAAACATCGGTGGCTTTCTTAAACATGTTTCGAGCATTGACTTGAACATTTTTTTATAACAAATATTTAAATTGGTAGTATGTAGATATTAGTTGTGGAAAATTCACATACTTGTACATATTGTATTAGAGATTCAATGAAACTGATATTTTAAATATAATGAAACTCATTACCCTAACCTCACTATTCCTCGTATTAAAAACAATTTCAAAAAGACATATTCATTTTTCTCATCAAGTATTAACTTAACTTGTCAATTTATTTTTATTTATAAAAATAAAAGAAATGATGAAAAAAACAATAAACAAAAAAAAATATAAATTGAAATCACTTCATTGTACATCAATCCATTATATCTTACTTTTATTGCACTACTGATTAATCGCATAATCTCGTCAAGACCAAACATTTGTATTATAGCGATTCGTATCAAAGAAAAAAATTCGCGCATGCGCCATTTTACCTGACTATTAGAGCTTAAACTCAAGTCATCATTCATTCGACGAACGTCCTACGTGAAGTATCTATGATGAATCAACTAAACGATCAATCTGTATTAATACCCGTGTCTTATGTCCGAGATTACGAGTACAGCATTCAGGTGAATCGTTGGTTATTAAAACCGATCGGTGCTTGGCCGAATGTCACGAAGACCACAAGAACTCAAAAATTACTCGTCAAATTATTAAACTTTATCTGCCATTCGCTGATTATTTTCACGGTGATGCCATGCGTGATGTATATTTTCTACGAAGATGAAAATTTGAAGACCAGGATGAAGGCAATCGGGCCAACAAGTCATTGGATGATGGGGGAATTGAATTATTGTTGTCTATTGATGAAAGCAAAGGAGATTGTCTATTGCATTGAACATATAGAACATGATTGGAAAACAGTTCGAAAGGCCAGAGATCGAGAATTGATGCTAAAGAACGCCAAACTCGGTCGTTTCATCGCGTGCATCGCCGCACTTTGCATGCATAGCGGAATTATGTCTTACACCGTGATCACAGGTTTCAAAAAGATAACATTTCAAATTGGAAATGACAGCTACTCGATGTATCGGTTACCTTGTCCATTCTATACGAACCTGTTAGATGTTAGATTTAGTCCCATGAACGAGATCGTATTCGTTCTACAGCTCGTCTCCGGATTCATTTCAACCTCGGTCACAGTTGGAGCTTGCGGACTGGCTGCCGTATTAGCAATGCACGCGTGTGGCCAGTTCAACGTGGTAATGTCCAAGTCGGATAACTTGGTAAAGAATAACAATGAGAAGAAACAGGACGAGCACATGCTTCATAAGAAGCTTGGTTTTATCGTTGAGCATCATCTACGAACATTAAGGTAATTGATTAGTATATTTTTTTTATGTTTATTGATAATGATAATATATATCGTAATGAAATATTTGTATCTCTCAATTTGAGAAATTCAATAATGAATATTTTTTATAAGTAATATGGATATGATATAATAAATAAACGTGCACTTATATTATTTTTCTAAACTATTATGAATATCTTGATACTTATGATGCTCATGATATATTTTAAAATATAGATTTTTTTTTAATTAAATTTTCTTTCTAAAATCTTATAGAATTATAAATTTATTATTTATATTATTTTATTATTTTTTTATTTCGATTTCCCCAATTAATTTATATTTTATATTTTATATTTAATTTATAATTTATATTTATACATTTATTATCTTATGATAGATTTATACACAAAAATATTGGTTTCAGTCTTGTATGGTATATGGAAAAAGTTATGAATATGATTTGCTTGGTTGAATTAGTGGGATGTACAATGAACATGTGTATACTTAAATATTATTTTCTCACGGTATGTTTTAACGCAGAAATATAGAAAAAAACATAATATAATATAATATAATATTTAAAAATATTTTTATAATATTTTTACTTTAAATGATTTAAATTTTTAAATGTTTTTTACGCACGTATACATATACATATATTAAACGGGAAATATAATCATGCGATGACTTTTCTAGTTAATTTTCGTTCATACTTTAATTTCTTAGGAAAAATCAAAGACAATATTAGCTATATATGCAATCGTATATGCATCTATGGTTTTTAACATATTTATATTTTGTTATATAGCAGAGATAGTTACAGAACAGGTAAGAGAGTAAAATTAAAGAAGAATCTTATTTAAAACTTAAAACGAAATTAAATGCTCAACAGGGCAAAAAAGTGGGAGAGAAATTTTATATGACTGAATGGTATCAATTACCTCATAAAACTGCTCTCGGCTTAGTATTAATCATCTCAAGATCGAGTATGGTAATTAAAATCACTGCTGGAAAATTCATACAAATTTCTATCGCGACTTTTGCTGCTGTAAGTATTGATATGAAAACATTTTCTGTATAATCTTATATATGAACTTTATCTTTTAGGTATTTAAAGCATCTTTTGCATACCTCAACATGATCCGTACAATTGCGATGTGAATATTTTGTGTTACTATTACTATAAAAGTTCATAGTTCTTAGGTCAAGACCATTTCTTATGCTACAGTTGAGAAGATTACCACAATCTTTTTCTGAACACATATTTGCGTGCTCTTCTGTGACAAATTCTAACGACTAGACAAATCGATTGGATATAGAGTATTATTCAGAAAGAAAATGTACATCAACCAATTTCTTACATTAACTGAAAACTTTACGCAATTTCGATGAACATCTTAAATCCCTGATTATAAAAACTATAATTTTTTTGAAATTAATCGATATCTAGCCCACTTTTTTCTCTATTTCAAATTTTATTCTTCTTAATTATAATATTAGAGAATATTTGTATTTATAATAATTTCACAATTTTAAAATTATGAGATCTTAAAATTCGAACAAATATTAACGCAAATTATAATTATATATATACATATATAATAGTTATAATGATATATATATAGTTATAATGATGCATAATCTTCTAGCAATTTTAACATGTATAAATCTTTATAGCACTTCACGTATTCATATACTTCCCATATTCTCATACTTTGCTTCTATCATACACTTCATGCACCCTTCACTTCACACGATTACAACCTACAATTTTCAACTTACCTGAATATTTCTCCGAAAGAAATTTAACCGACTAGACGAATCGATCGAATACTAAAAAAACTTGCGCAAGCGTTGAATAATCTCACGCATATCAATGCATGAATACCGCACATTATTGTCAACTTCATTTCACGATGATGAACCAAGCCGCGATCACAGACGAAACTAAAACCAACAGTGATTACAGTCTTCAGTTGAATCGATGGTTTCTAAAACCAATCGGTGCTTGGCCTTTGTTCTCCACCACCACAAAACTTGAAAAAATCGTTTCGTTAATTTTAAATATCGTATGTTACGCGATTGTGATATTATGCGCGACTCCTAGTCTGATGCAAATAATCTTAGCCGAGGAAAGCTTTTATTTGAAATTAAAAACACTCGGTCCTGTGAGCCATTGGTTCGTTAGCACTGTTAATTACACAGCTTTATTAATGAAAAGTAAAGACATACGTTATTGCTTCGAGCATATGGAGGCTGATTGGCAAACAATAAAAAGAATGGAGGACCAACGGACGATGCTGAAAAATGCAAAATTTGGCCGCTATGTGGCCGCCTCGTGCGCCATCTTCATGCAAGGTGGTATTTTATGTTTTTGCTTCGTGACTATATTGACGACGGAGACTATTCAAGTAGGCAACGAGACGAGAGTTCTTCATGTGCTACCTTGTGCTGTGTACAAAGAACTGGTAAACGTTGAGGAAAGTTCCATCAACATTTTTATGCTTTGTTTCCAATTTGTGGCAGCCGCCATCGCAAATTCCAGCACAGTTGGAATTTTCAGTCTCGCGGCTGTTCTTGCCGCTCATGCATATGGTCAATTAAGTGTGGTTATGGTATGGATCACGGAATTCGTGAATCAATCGAGAGAGCAAAAAAAAACAGATGATTTTAAGGAAATAGGAATGATCGTAGAACGACATTTGAGAGTGTTGAAGTAAGATTTTTTTATGATGGTTTTATATATTTTCTCAGATTTTTCTATGATTATGATATGATTTCAATTGCAGTTTTATAACATATCTTGAGAATATAATGAATCGGATATATTTTTTGGAATTGTTTAGGTGCACGATGATCATATGTATAGTCGGTTATTATATTCTTACGGTACACGCTAAAAATGATTTTATTTCTCTTGTATTTTAATCTCGTTTTATTATTATTTTGTGTTATATCTCTATTTTAGGAATGGGCGGAAAAAAATGTTCAAAATCTAACCACCTATTTCATGATGCTTCTCTCGATTTGTTTTAACATTTTTATTATATGTTATATCGGTGAAATATTGACAGAACAGGTATCAAAGTTATATACTATAAATAGTTCATGTTATAATATACGTTGAAATACAATGGATGAAAATCATTATCATAATCAATCGATTGAATTCTCAATAGTGCATGAAAATTGGTGAAGTGGTTTACATGACAGATTGGTATTATTTACCCGATAAAACAATCCTTAATTTGATTTTGATAATACTACGATCGACTGTCGTAGTCCAAATCACTGCTGGAAAATTATTTAATATGTCCGTTTATACTTTCGGTGATGTAAGTTTGATAGTTGTATTTATAGATAATCTTTAATGTAATCTTCATGAAATATTTTACCATTTCAGGTGTTAAAAACTGCTTTTGCATATTTAAATCTGCTACGACAAATGACGTGATAAAATAAAATTTTTAAAAATATTGATATATTAAATTTATAAAATTAATTATAAAAATTAAAATTTCTCCATATATTCATTTCATTTTACAATATAATAAAAATATAATCGCAAATAAAAATAAATTACTTTTTTACAATATAATCTTAATATACAATATAATGTTACGAAAAAGTCAATTATAATGTAAGTAAGATTTTGGAAAATTTTGAAATTGAAATTAGGAATTAAGTTATTTCGAAAATAATTTATTCGAAATATCGAATAATCACGGTTAATTGCAATTAATCAAGATTATTTGAAAAATTGTAATTTCTCTATAATTGTTAATTAATTATACCTGGGAATAAAAATTAATTATCGCAATAATTTTAACATGAGTTTATCAAAGACTTCGAATAAATCAGAATAAAAAAATTTTTTTTATCAATTTTTATTATCAATAATAAATAAAATTAATATTTTAATCATAAATAATAAATAATTTTCATTTACATAAAAATTATTTAAATATTTATAAAAATAATTTATTTCTTATTTCTTGTATAATATTGATTTTCAAAAGTTAAATTTTTATTTAAATAATAAATAACATAATAAAAAACGAACATTTTGACTAAATATATAAAGCAGCTAATTTTTTTATTTATATATAATCATCAAATAATTTCAATAATAATTTATTTTTTTTATATAAAATTTTATTTTCATAACTATTCGAATTTTCATCGATTTTAATAATTTTTAGAAATGTTATAAAAATTAATATTTTGAATAATTCTTTCCTGTGTATGTTATCACTGTTCGACTTTAGTTTTCGAGATATTTATAAAAAAAAAATTGCTATTGTTTTATTTTTGACTTATTTGAATGTCTTCGATAAAATTAAATTGAAGTGACAGTTGCAGTAATTAACTTTTATTCATAGCTATAGTTGACTGTTCTTCAAAAAATCTTGATTAATTATCAATCGATGTTAAAATTAATTTAGTCAAATATTTCAAATAACATTATTAATTAAAGTATTTTATTTGAAACTTTAACTATTAATCTTTACTTTAAGTTTACTTTAATTATTTTTTCAATTTATGCTCATTAATGTCCAATATTACATCATTTAATATTATTGTCGAAGTAAAATTATTCATTGAGTTAGACTTTCACATTTCTTTCCAAACATTTTAACTATCGATTATCACGATATTTCATCATTTTTGAAATAATTAAATCTATCGAATGACACTGAAATTCCATATGCATGTTCATCGATCATAAATGCGTTCACCACTGCAACAAGTAATAGCGACTAGACAAATCAATCAGTTCTTCCAAGAAACCTGCGCAAGCGTTAGAACTGTCACGCACGTCGTGAGAAAAATATCTTCGATTCAGTTGTGTTTATAACGTCGATGAATAGCCACGATGTCAAACAGATCCGTGGCGATAAAGACTGATTCTGATACCAACAGCGATTATTGTCTTCAATTGAATCGTTGGTTTCTGAAACCGATTGGAGCCTGGCCCAGTTTTCCCTCTACAACTAGACATGAAAGAATCATCTCTTTTCTTTTGAATGTCTCCTGTTACAGTTCTTTATTATTCACCTTAATTCCTTGCTTGCTTCACATGTTGTTAGAAGATGAAAGTTTTTACTTGAAAATGAAAGTACTTGGGTCACTGGCTCATTGGTTTGTTGGTACAATGAATTATACTACTTTATTGTTAAGAAGTAGAGAAATACGATTATGTGTCGAACATATAAGAACTGATTGGCAGACAATAATAAGAGAAGAAGATCAACAGGTAATGCTGAAGAATGCAAAATTCGGCCGCTACGTTGCAGCTATTTCGGCGGCTATATTGCAGAGCGGAGTTCTATGCTTTTGTTGCATGACAATTTCAAGAACAGAACTCATTCAAATCGGTAACGAAACAAAGATCGTGCATGTGCTACCCTGTGCTGTGTACAAAAAATTAATAGATGTTACTCGCAGTCCTAACAGCGAACTTATCATTGCTTCACAATTTTTATCAGGATTCATTGTAAACTCTAGTACTGCAGGAATTTTCAGTCTCGCAGCTATTTTAGGAGCACATGCTTGTGGCCAATTGAGTATAGTTATGACATGGATCACGGAATTTGTAAATAAATCGAAGAAAAGAGAGAAAATGATTTTTAGAGAAATAGGCCTTATCGTGGAGCATCATCTAAGAACATTAAAGTAAGGTTGTTTTTGTATTTTTGTATTTTCTAAGTATGCACACTATAGACTATGAACTCTTAATATGAGATATATAATTCTCAATAAAATTCTATATTTATTTTACTAAAAATATTTTAAATTATAAATGTTCTTGGTAATTATAAAAATAAAAAAATTAAAAATCTAATATAATTGGTTTTTAATAATTTATAAATGTTCAATAGAAATTTTATCTTAATGTTTCATCAATATTGCAATTATATAATTGAAAAAATAAGATAACATGCTAATACTGTTATATGCTATATAATGAAAAATTTTTATTGATAAACATATTAATATATAAAAACATCAATTATTATGAGTATCGCTATCTCATCTGATCTTTAATTAAGCCATATTTGTAATACATCTTTTTAAATAAAATTTCTTTGTTATGTTCTTTATTATGTTTATCATGTTATTTTTTATTATGTTCATTCAAATATCACTATCAATCATTTTCATGATTATGTTTTAATTACAGTTTCATATCATGTATCGAGGAAACGATAAATCGGATAATATTCTTGGAAGTATTTAGGTGCTGCCTGCATATATGTTGCCTTGGTTATTACATACTTATGGTATACATTATGTAGTGATATTATAATTATAAAAAGAAAATTATTCATAATATAATTAAAATCATATTTGTTTTCAAAAATTTTTTTTTGCATTATTTTGTGCTTTTTATATTTTTTTAGGAATGGTCTGATTATGATAAACGAAGTATGATCATTTATTTTATGTTATTCGTTTCAGTCTGTTTCAACATTTTTATAATATGTTATATCGGCGAAATATTAGCAGAAGAGGTATCAGATTTATTATGAAATATGGAATCAGATCAGTCTGTAATATAATAAATATTAATCACGAATTTTTAACAGAGTATGAAAGTCGGTGAAGTAGTCTATATGACTGACTGGTATTATTTACCCGATAAGACGATCCTCGATTTGATTTTAATCATAGCACGATCGAGCGTAGTGGTTCAAATTACTGCAGGAAAATTAATTCATATGTCTATTCAAACATTTACCGATGTAAGTGATATTTAATTACATATTTATATGCATTTCGCTTCTGCTATAATTTATTGCTATTCCAGGTTATAAAAACCGGTTTTGCATATTTAAATCTCTTACGTCAAGTGACGTAACAAAATGTATTTTTTTAATTAATGCACAGATTTATAAAATTTGAAATATAAAGAATAGCAACAGTAGGAATTACTAATAATTTTTTAATTTATTCTTATAATGTATATCTTTATTCCTATAAAAATCATACACACTTCACTTAATGAATATGATAATTTATGATCCAGAATATATATTCATTTTTATTATTTTTTTATACTTTTAATGAATGCACATTAATATTAGTTTCAAAGAAAATGGATCATAGCACATTATATGAAAGTTTTATAAAAGAAATTATTACATACATCAATTTTAATGCACATACAATTTCACATATAATACAATTTCTTTTTAAATTAATTTTTCAAAACATTAGAAACATTATAATGAAAAATGAAATAAAATTGAAACTTATCTTCCAGAAATTTATATTTTCAACTTATTGCTATATACTAAAGCGCTCGTGCACTATACAGGTTTGAAAAAAATCAATTTATTGATGTCTCCTATCGTACACCCTCATCATTGATAATATATGAACAAACAAAGGACCAAGAGGGGTCGAACCCTTTGAAAAAGAATATTAATATCATTTACTCTTTCGAATCGAAATTCAAACGCAGGCGCAACGCGATTTTTCATTTCAATTGTCATCGAACCAGTAACATTTAGTATCTAGCGAGCTCTCGAGTGTCAACGATGAAAAATCAACAAGTCGTCATCACTCAGGATGACGATAAGAGGAAGACGAATTTGAGCATACAGTGGAATCGTTGGTTGTTGACACCGATTGGTGCTTGGCCAAATTTACGCAAGTCAAGAATAGGGAAATGTTATTCTTTGTTGATCAGTATCATTTGTTACAGTTTGATCGGTTTCATGCTTGTGTCTTGTAGCATATTCCTGATGGTGGAAATCAACAATATATATAACAAACTCAAAATGGTGGGTCCATTGAGTTTTTTCGTGATGACATTCATGAAATATTATTTTCTATTGCTCCATGAAAATGATATACGTGAAGGTATCGAACGTATTGAATGGGACTGGAAGAACGTTAAACACCAAGAGGATAGAAAGATTATGATTACGTATGCGAATTATGGAAGAAAATTGGCCTTCATTTGCTTCTTTTTCATGTTATGTGCTTTCATATTTTATTTTCTTATTCAACCGTTCGGCGGAGGAAAAATAGTGGATGGAAATTTGACGTTTATACAATTGCCATTCCCTGCATCGATTTTGATTGCCGACGTGCGTGACAGTCCCTGCAACGAAATCATGTTGTCTATTCAAATTCTAACAGGTATCGTGATGAACGCTATAAGATCGGCGGTTTGCAGTGTAGCCGCTGTGTTTGCAATACATGCATGTGGACAGATGCAAGTGTTGATGAATTGGTTGAATCACTTAGTGGAGGGCCGATCGGACATGAGCAAAAAAATAGATGACAGAATTGCAAATATTGTGATTCAACACGACCGAATATTGAAGTGGGTAATATATATAATTATTTATTGTATTATAATTAGTATAAATATAGTAAAAAATTTAATGAAAAAATTATTTACTATTAAAATATCGTGTGATTTAAAAAAAAAATTGTTTTAATAAAATCATAAAATTAAAATATAATTATTACAATGAATAGAAAGTTAGGGTTAGTAAGTTAGGGTGTGGAGAATTCCCCTTGTGTCTACAAGAATTTTTCAATAATATATAACTTTATCGATTTGACAAGAAAATTGGTCACTGTATAAAATAAAAAATTCAAATGTTTGAAAATTTTTATTTTTTAATTTGTTAATTTTCATTAATTTGTTAATTTGATAATTTAAAAGATTGAAATTAAATAAAAATAAAATTTGAAAATTTAAAATTTAATTGTTGATTTAAAAAAATTAAATATTTAAAAACATTAAAAATTGTTAAATTTGAAATTTTGAATTTTTTTATATTTAAATCTTTTGGAAATACATATATTCGTCACATTTCAGATTTTTGGCACTTACAGAAAG
The DNA here is from genome assembly GCF_014066325.1 of Apis laboriosa. Classification (NCBI taxonomy): domain Eukaryota; kingdom Metazoa; phylum Arthropoda; class Insecta; order Hymenoptera; family Apidae; genus Apis; species Apis laboriosa. Next base: position 653,581 of record NW_025221207.1, on the reverse strand, counting down.
AGCGCTTCAACAAATATCTTTTGTAGAATTTTTAGGCTGTACAATGAATATGTGTCTTCTCGGATATTATCTAATTGTGGTACGCATGCAATAAAAAACTCTGAAACAATCGGTACACATACATATTTAAAAGTTACATATATATACATATTTTTTGATATTAATATTACAATAATTATATGTATATGATTTTATAGGAATGGAATCCGAATGAATTGATAATTTCATTTACTTACATTGCAATAATCGCATCGATTACTTTCAATATTTTCATATTTTGTTATATAGGCGAATTGGTTGCCGAACAGGTAAGATGTTTTTATTGGAAATATCTGTAATAATATTTCAATTAATTTTTTAAACAAATTTTTTTAACAAATCGTACAAATAGAAATTAACAATAAATAATGATTCAATATAGTCTGAAAAGATTGCAGAAGTGGCATATATGATCGAATGGTACCGAATAAAAGGCAAGAAAAAGCTTTGTTGTGTTTTAATCATTGCAATGTCCAATTCATCAATAAAATTTACAGCCGGAAATATGATTGAGTTATCTATTTATACTTTTAGTGATGTAAGTATCAAATTATTTCTATTATTTAAATTTATTGATTGATAAAAGCTTTTATCTTGTACCAAAATAGGTCGTTAAAACCTCAGTGGCTTTTTTAAATATGTTACGAGCATTGACTTAAATATTTTTTTAATAACAAACATTAATATTTGATAGTATGTTGATACTAGTTGTAAAAAATTCACATATCTGTACTTATTGTATTAAAGATTCAATGAAATTGATATTTTAAATATAATGAAGAAATTCATTATCCTAATTCTATAATTATCATTCCCGTTAAAACAATTCAAATTTTTATATATTTTAACATATTTTATATATACATATATTATATTTTGTATAAATGATGAATTTTTTTTTTAAAGTATATGTATTATGTATATGTCTAATTAAGTATAGAATGGAGAGTTATATATTGACTTTTCTACTTAATTTTCACGTATTTATATTTTAATTTCTTAGGAATAAGAATTACGCAACTACTTACATTAATCATTTTCATGCAATTAATTACAATTAAAATTGACATTTTTTTCTTTATCTTTTTAATTAATATTTGATATTTGTATTTATAACAATAATCAATAATTTCAAAATAAAATCTTAAAATTCAAACAGAATTATAAAAAAATATTGTAAAAAAGAAAAAAATTAATATTTTATTCATTTTAACAATATACAACATATAAACAATCCTAAATTTCATGTACATTTCATATCTTTTTTTTATTAAATTGAAAGAAATAAAAAAAAATTCATTCATCTAAAATAACATCATTTATGATATTCACATACATTTCTAACAATATTACTATAACTCCGATAAACTATACATACGTATTAAACAGGAAAATTTTTTAATCTTTTAATCCCTTAACAGAAACTCATTCTTCAGAAATTGATTCCGTCAACCTGTTGCTACACGCTAAGGTACTCGTGCACTACTGACGCTTAAAAAAATCAATTTATCGATGATTCTATGTCATCAACCCTCATCTCTTGTCTACATAATGCATAAACTGAAGAAACTAATAACTAAAAGGGGGTCGGACCCTTTGAAAAATATTACTTCTTTTATCCTTTTCTCTCTTATAATTTAAGCGCAAGCGCAATATTATTTTCCTCTGCAATCTTTGTCCATCTATATTCAGTATCTACCCAACTATCGAGTGTCAACAATGGAAAAAAATCAGCCTATCATCGTCCAAGATGATTATGAAAGGAATGTGAATTTAAGCATACAGTGGAATCGTTTTTTGCTGAAATCTCTCGGTACATGGCCAAATTTACGCGAATCTAAAATAGGGAAATGTTATTCCGTGTTGATAAGTATCCTTTGTTACGGTTTAATCAGCTTCATGCTCACATCATCTAACATGTTCCTGATTGTTGAGGTGAAGGATACGTATAACAGAATCAAAATGATCGGTCCATTGAGTTTTTTTGTGATGACGCTTATAAAATATTATTTTTTAATATTTCACGAAGACAATATTCGTAAAGGTATCGAACACATCAAATGGGATTGGAAAAACGTGAAACATCAAGAGGATAAAAAAATCATGATCGAGTATGCGAATTATGGAAAGAAATTAGCATTGATTTCCACCTTTTTCGTGTACAGTGCATTTGTCTTTTATTATTTCGTTGTACCTATCAGCGTGGGTAAAATAAGGGATGAAAATTTAACGTTTATACTATTACCGTTCCCTTCTTCGAAATTGATCGCTGATGTGCGTCAGAGCCCTGCTAACGAAATTTTATTCTCCATTCAAGTTTTATCAGGTGTCATCATACACGCAATAACAGCAGCGGTGGTTAGTATAGCCGCCGTGTTTGCAGTGCACGCTTGTGGACAGATGCAAATGTTAATGAGTTGGTTGGAATGTTTGGTGGATGGCCGATCGGATATGAATAAAATCGTGGATAAGAGAATCGCAAAAATTGTGGTTCAGCATGATCGGATATTAAAGTGGGTAATACGTACATAATTATTTTTTTATATCGTAATTAAAGTGAAAAATGACTAAGAAAAATGTTGGCATTAAAAATTTAACAACAGAAATTTTTTTATTGTAAAATTTAAAAATTTCTTTTTATTCATTTATAATTAAATCTCTCGAATATTTTATTGGTTTTTAAACACATCTTAGATACATTAAAAATAAGTAAGATTTGAAATAAAAATTCCAAATTGTTAAATATGGAATCTTTAATTCTTATTTTTTTATATATAAAAATTTCAAATACATACCTTATTTTCATTTTTAATTCGAATATGCATTATTTTTATTTCAATTTATATTCGTTATATTTCAGATTTTTGGCACTTACAGAAAGAGCGCTTCAACAAATATCTTTTGTAGAATTTTTAGGCTGTACAATGAATATGTGTCTTCTCGGATATTATCTAATAGTGGTATGCATGCAATAAAAAATTCCGAAACAATAGACACGCTAAGCCAAATTTTATTGATTTTATAGGAATGGAATCCGAAAGAAATATCACTTTCGTTAACTTACATATCATTACTCATATCGTTCACCTTCAACATTTTTATATTTTGTTATATAGGTGATCTGGTTGCCGAACAGGTAGGATATTTTTACTGCAAACACCTGCAATAATATTTCGATTAATTTTAAACTAATAATTCAATAGAAATTAATGAAAATGAATAATATTTCAATACAGTGTCAGAAAGTTGGAGAAATGACATATATGATCGAATGGTATCGATTAACAGGCAAGAAAAAGCTTTGCTGTGTTTTAATCATTGCAATGTCCAATTCATCGATAAAATTTACAGCTGGAAATATGGTTGAATTATCTATTTATACTTTTAGTGACGTAAGTATATTTAATTATTAATATTTCTCATTTGAATTTATAAATTAACAAAATTATCTTAAACAAATAGGTTGTAAAAACGTCGGTGGCTTTTTTAAACATGTTGCGAGCATTGACTTAAATCATATTTTTTGTAATATAGATATTTTACTTTTGATAGTAAATAGACACTTGTTGTAAAAAGATCACGTGTCTATATATTGTATTAAAAATGAAATTGATTTTGAATATGATACGGATGTTTATTATCCTAAACTTAACAATTTTGCCGATTCTTGAGTTAAAAATAATCATTGATAATAATATGAAATATTATTCTGATTTTTACGTATCCTTATATCTGATACGTATTTTTTTTCTTTTTTAATCATTTTTATTTTCTAATTGTATCAAAGTTTAAATAGACTTGTATACATTAGAAGATAAAAATCAGTTTGTCTTTGTTTATCATTATTCAAACATAATTCTAATGCAATAATACGATTCAATATCCGTATATTCTGATATATTAAATATCAACATTTTTTAATTGACTTATATTTATAAAAAATTAATTTCAAAATATATCATTGAATGCACTATCATTTCACAAATTTTTATTACAATTTTTTATATCATTTCAATTAAATTTATTAAACCTCTATCACACTATTCATTGAATAATCATCAACTTCTAATATCTATTTATATTTGTGTGTATCCCTGCAACAAATTGTGAAGACTAACTAAACTAATCGATCAGCTTATAATCGTACAAAGAACTTTGCGCAAGCGTTATGCAACTTGATGAACATACTCCTTTTATTGGAAATATTCGATTCAGACATTTCCACAACTTCGATAGACACGATGACGAACAAGTCTGTAATATCGGAAGAAAGTTTTGATAGTTTATGCGATTATAGCTTGCAATTAAATCGATGGTTATTGAAACCAATTGGCGCATGGCCGTCATCCTCATCAAGTTCAAAACTCGAAAGAATCGTCTCGTTTTTTTTAATTTTACTTTGTTACGGCTTTATATTGTTCACCGTGATCCCTTGTTTATTTCACATCGTTCTCGAAGACGAAAATCTACATATGAAATTAAAAGTGTTTGGTCCACTGAGTCATTGGTTCATAGGTGGAATTAATTATACCACATTGTTACTACGAAATAAAGAAATACAGTATTGCATAGAACACATGCAAACAGATTGGAAGATCGTGAATAGAGCGAAGGATCAAGAAATTATGATGAAATATGCAAAAATAGGACGGTATATCGCTGCTTTGTGCGCTGTTTTCATGCAAAGTGGCGTTCTCACCTATTGTGTGGTAACTGCGTTCTCCACGCAGATTATAGAAACCGGTAACGAGACAAGGATCGTGCATATGTTGCCGTGTGCAGTGTACAAAGAATTAATCTCAATTGATACGAGTCCAACAAATGAAATTGTCCTCATTTCCCAATTTGTGTCTGGATTTATAGTAAACTCGATCGCGGTTGGAGCCATCAGCATTGGCGCCGTATTCACAGCTCATGCTTGTGGCCAACTGACAATAATTACAAGATGGATTCGTGAATACATAAATCGATCGAAGGATAATAATAAGAATGTTGTAATTAATGAAATAGGTGAGATTGTTGAATATCATCTCAGGATTTTGAGGTAAGATTTATTTGTTGATTATTATTTATGATATTGATTTCTGCATTTTTTTAAGTACATATTAATTGCAGTTTCATAACAGGTATCGAGGATGTGTTGAATCGATTTTGCTTTATGGAATTATTCAAAAGCACGTTAGATATATCTATGCTTGGATATTATATTCTTACGGTACGAAGGAAAAATATTATTTTAATTAATAATTCTGATAAGAAACTTTTATAATTTTCATCATGATCAATAAATTAATAGAATTAGAAGTATCTATGATTAATTTCAATATAGATAATTGAAATATTTATTTTTTCAGGAATGGGCCGATCATGATATTCGTAATTTGACTACGTACTTTATGATATTAACGTCTATGAGTTTCAACATTTTTATAGTATGTTATATTGGTGACATACTAATGGAACAGGTAACAAACATAGTACAATATCATAACTGATTCAAAATATAATCAATTTCAAATTCTATAGTGTAGAAAAGTTGGTGAAGTACTTTATATGACAAACTGGTATTATTTACCTTGTAAAGACATTCTTGATTTGATTCTGATCATCTCAAGATCCAATGCTGTTATTAAAATCACAGCTGGTAAACTAACTCATATGTCCATATATACATTTGGCAATGTAAGATTATTATATTGTATGTATATCTGTCATTATAAAATTTTTCCTTCATAAAAGCCATTGTTATTCCAGGTAATGAAAACAACTTTCACATACTTCAATCTATTACGACATGTGACGTGACTAAACGTACTTTATGTAATTTTATACATTAATTTAAGATAAAAAACTAAACTTACAGATAAAAATTAATACGTATCATATCTCATTTATATAATTTAAAATCCTCATGTTATAATTCAAATAAAATCGAGATTTGTTTCATTGTCTCATAAATATACACTTTGAAATATTCTAAATAAAAAAACATAAATTCTATACTTTACAAAAAATTATTGTATTAATTACCGTCTAAAATTTATCAATGTTACAGTTGAAATTCATGAATCGAATAATTCCTTTGGCGTCTAATTCATCTATTTTTTCTTCGATCTTCTTAATTCTTCAGATTTGAAAATCTGAAACACAATATAAAATTTCTAATAAATAATCAAATATGTGTCTTTTCCATTTTTCAAAAATGTACAAGCAATTTTTAAATAATAAGTTTCTGAAAAAAGAAGCAAAAATATAATTTCTTTCGATATTTTACAAATTTTATTTCCATGATAATCGAGCATATTTCACTTTTCTAAACATTGCACAAAATATCTCACAAATTTCATTTCGCGATGATAAACAATAAACCGTTTAAATAATCGCGGATTGCATATTCCCACGATAGCTATCAATAACTCCTAACCCTATACATTAGAACTGCAACAAGTTGCAAAGACCGACTAGACAAATCGATCCACATATATTGAGACAAAAAAATTCTCGCAAGCGTCGTGAAACTATATCTATGCTCCATTCAAAGAAAATATTCGATTCAGTCGTGTTCACGACTTCGCTGAGTGGTCACAATGATCGACAAGTTTGTATCGATTGAACAAGCCAATAACAATCTCAGCAACTACAGTATACAATTAAATCGATGGTTTTTGAAACCAATAGGTGCATGGCCTCCATCTCCGTCCACTACAAAACTCGAAAAAATTATTTCTTTTGTTTTAATTATTTGTTGTTATTCCTCCATATGTTTCACCGTGATCCCTTGCCTATTGCACGTGATCTTAGAAGATGAAAGTTTCCGTGACAAACTGAAAGTGCTTGGTCCACTGAGTCATTGGTTCATAGGTGGCATTAATTATACCACATTGTTACTACGGAGCAAAGAGATACGGTATTGTATAGAACACATGCAAAAAGATTGGAGGATCGTGACAAGAACAGAGGATCAACAAATAATGATGAAACACGCGAAGATAGGCCGTTACATAGCTGTATTTAGCGCCGCTTTCATGCAAGGTGGTGTTTTATCCAATTGCGCAGTGACAGCATTCTCCACGCAAACCATTGAGATCGGTAATGTGACTAAAACCATACATATGATACCTTGTACAGCATACAAAAAATTGATCGCGGTCGATACAAGTCCCACAAATGAGATTGTTATTGCATCGCAATTTGTGTCCGGATTCATCGTGAATTCAAGTGCAGTTGGAGCTGTCAGTATCGCAGCTGTATTTGCAGCTCATGCCTGCGGCCAATTAAGCCTTCTAATGGTATGGATTCGTGAATTTGTGGATCGTTCGAAAAAAATTCACGATAAAAATATTGGATTGGACAAGATAGGCAAAATCGTTCGACATCATCTCAGGATTTTGAGGTAAAATTTTAATTTATTTAATTTTGATTTATTCAATTTTTGTTATATGATCTTGATGAGAGAGATTTTAAGTACACATTGACTACAGTTTTGTAACAGGTATCGAAAATGTAATGAGTGGAATATGTTTCATGGAATTGTTCAAATGTACTATAAACATATGCATGCTTGGATATTATATTCTTACGGTACGTTTTTAACAGATCTAGAAAAAATCTCAAAACATTTTGATGATCTATAACGTTTGAAGATCTAGAAAATTGTGTTCTTATATTGAGAAAAATTTAATTTAAAATTTTAATGATAAGTATGCTATTTTTAATATACGATTTTTCGACAACTTGTATCAATATTGTAATCGTTGATTATCAATAAAGTTACGCCTATCAATGATAATATCAAGTCATCAGCGAACATTAATTTAAAAAATGATTACATATTATATAATATTATATAACATATTATAAATACATGTATATAAAATACTTGTTAATAGTTAATTAATTTTTTTCTTTTTGAAATATTCTAGAACTTTTAAACGAAATGAATATATATATATTTTTTAACTTTAATATTATGATAGATTATTAATTTGAAAAGTTTTTTATTTTTCAGGCATGGAGTGTTCATGATATTCAGAATCTAGTCGTATTTTTAGTAATACTTCTCTCTATGATTTTCAATATTTTTATAATATGTTATATTGGTGACATATTAACAGAACAGGTAACAGGCATACTATTTGATAAATAAATAAATTAATATAAATCGTAATCAATATTTATCATAAAAATTTTTAATAGTGCAAAATGATTGGTGAAGCGGTTTATATGACAAACTGGTATTACTTACCGGGAAAAGATATATTGAATTTAATACAGATCATTTTAAGATCCAGCATGGTGATTAAGATCACTGCTGGTAAGCTAGTTCACATGTCGATATACACCTTTGGTAATGTAAGTCATATGCTTATTCATATTTGTATATATTTATTAATTACTATAAAATGTATTGTTACTTCAGGTGATGAAAACTGCTTTCGCTTATTTAAATCTATTGCGTCAAGTGACATAACAAAATGCACTTGTAATTCTATACATAAACTTGTAAGATTTAGAGATAAAGATTAATACATATATCATATTTCATTTTTATATTATACAATCATAATCTTTATATTATAATTCAGAATGAAATTTTTTATTCTTTCACAATATTCTGAATTTGCAATATTTTAAATAGGATATCATAAATTTTATACCTTGCAAGTAATTATCGTATATTTTAAAATTGATGATATAATTGAAATTCACTAATAGCGTTTGATTTATCTATTCCTTGTTGATCTCCTTTATTTTATCAAATGTTTGAAATCTGAAACATATCAAAACATAATATATATTTCTGATAAATACTCCAATTTTAGAAATGTGTGATCTTTTACCTCGTACAAAAGAAATGTAAACAATTTTAAACGACAACTTTTTAAAAATAGAAGCAAAAATATAATTTTTTTTCTATATTTTTAAAATACCATTTTCAAGATTATTCACATTTCATTTTTCTAAGCACAATACTACGAATACCTTATAAATTTTATTTCACGATAATAAGCAATAAATCGCTACAATAATCGGGCATTGTTTATTTTCACGATAGCTATTAATAATCCTTAATCCTATACATTTACTGTAACACTGCAACAAGTTGCGGAGACTAACTAGCCGAATCGATCATTAGACAAAAAAATTCTGCGCAAGCGTTGTGAAACTATATCCATGCTCTATATCGTATATCAATTCATGGAAAATATTCGATTCAGTCGTGTTCGCGACTTCGTTGAGTGACGATGATGACTATCAAATCTGTACCGATCGAACAATCAGACAAAGACAATCATAGTCTTAGCAACTACAGTGTACAGTTAAATCGGTGGTTTTTGAAATCAATAGGCACATGGCCCCTATCTCCGTCCACTACAAAACTCGAGAAAACTATTTCTTTTGTTTTAATTATTTGTTGTTATTGCTTTATATGTTTCACCGTGATTCCTTGCTTATTGCACGTAATCTTAGGAGATGACAGTTTACGTGAGAAACTGAAAGTTCTCGGTCCACTGAGTCATTGGTTTATAGGTGGTATTAATTACACCACATTATTATTACGGAAAAAGGAAATACGCTATTGCATAAAACATGTGCAGAAAGATTGGAGAATCGTAACGAGAATGGAAGATCAACAAGTAATGATAAAACATGCGAAAATAGGCCGTTATATATCTATGATGTGTGCAGCTTTTATGCAAGGTGGTGTTTTATCCTATTGCGCTGTTACTGCATTCTCCACACAAACTATCGTGATCGGGAACGAAACCAGGATTGTACATATGATACCTTGTATAGTATACAAAAAATTAATCGCAACCGATACAAGTCCTACAAATGAAATCGTTATTGCATCACAATTCGTGTCCGGATTCATCGTAAATTCGAGTGCAGTTGGAGCTGTCAGTATCGCAGCTGTGTTCGCGGCTCATGCTTGCGGTCAAATAAACCTCCTGATGGCGTGGATCCGACAATTTGTGAATCATTCAAATGTTCATAATAAGAATGTTGGATTGGACAAGATTAGCAAGATTGTTCGACATCATCTAAGAATTTTAAGGTAAAATTTTTATTTGTTAAACTTTCTTTCGCGTAATTTTTTTAGCAATTTTAAATACACATTGATTGTAGTTTTATAACAGGTATCGAAAATGTAATGAGCGGAATATGCTTCATGGAATTGTTCAAGTGTACTGTAAATATATGTATGCTTGGATATTATGTCCTTACGGTACGTTATTAATAGATTTAAGAAAACCTTAAAAAAATCTCTAGTTTTAAAAATCAAGTAAATTGTATTTAGAGCATTTTGTTCGAACTTATAATGATAAATATTTTTTTTACTATCAATTTTTTTTCTATGACTTTTATCAGTATTCGTAATTGTTTAGATGATAATCAATGGAGTTATGACTATCATTATCAATTATAATGCCAATCAATCAACAATAGTTCGAAAAGCTATATAAAATATTAAAATATTATTTTTTATCTATTTTTTGTTATTTTTAAATAAAAATAGTAAATATTATAAAATAGTAAATTTTTGAATAAGAGTATATGTGATTACATTAAGTCTAATATCAAATAATTAATCCAACTAAAAATCCTTTGTTTATTTTTTAGGCATGGATTGATAATGATGTTCGAAATTTAATCGTATGTTCAGTTATTCTTTTCTCTATGATTTTTAATATTTTTATAATATGTTATATCGGTGACATATTAACAGAACAGGTAACAGGCATACTATCTGATAAATAAATAAATTAATTTAAATCATAATCAATATTTATCATAAAAATTTTTAATAGTGTAAAATGATTGGTGAAGCGGTTTATATGACAAACTGGTATTACTTACCGGGAAAAGATATATTGAATTTAATACAGATCATTTTAAGATCCAGCATGGTGATTAAGATCACTGCTGGTAAGCTAGTTCATATGTCGATATACACCTTTGGTAATGTAAGTTATATGCTTATTCATATTTCTATATATATATTAATTACTGTAAAATGTACTACTTGTTACTTCAGGTGATGAAAACTGCTTTCGCTTATTTAAATCTATTACGTCAAGTGACGTAACGAAATGCACTTGTAATTCTATACATAAACTTGTAAGATTTAGAGATAAAGATTAAAACGTATATCGTATTTCATTTTTATATAATTATACAATCATAATCTTCATATTATAATTTAAAAATGATTATGATGATAAATCACAATATTCTGAATTTGCAATATTTTAAATAGGATATCATAAATTTTATACCTTGCAAGTGTTATATAATATTATTTATTTTAAAATTGATGATATAGTTGAAATTCACTGATGGCGTCTGATTCATCTATTCCTTTGTTGATCCTTTGTTAATTTTATCAAATATCTGAAACCTGAAACATATCAAAACATAATATATCTGATAGATACTCAAGTTTTAAACATATGTGATCTTTTATCTCATTTTTAAAAGAAGTGTAAACAGTTTTAAACCATAACTTTTTAAAAATAGAAGTAAAAATAATATAATTTTTTTTCTATATTTTAAAAATTCCATTTTCAAAATTATTCATCACATTTCATTTTTAAGCACAATACTACGAATATCTTATAAATTTCATTTCGCGATGATAAGCAATAAATCGCTATATTATAATAATCGCGCATTGTTTATTCCCACGACAGCTATCAATAACTCTCAACTCTATACATTCGCATATAACACTGCAACAAGTTGCGGAGACCGACTAGACATATCGATTCTATAATTATACAAAAAAATTCTTTGCGCAAGCGTTATACAACATATCCATGCTTCATTCATGGAAAATATTCGATTCAGTCGTATTTGCGAGTAGCCACGATGATCGACAAGTTTGTACCGATCAAGCAGGACAATCACAATCTCAGCAACTACAGTGTACAGTTAAATCGGTGGTTTTTGAAATCAATAGGCGCATGGCCTTCATCTTCATCCACCACAAAACTCGAGAAAATTATTTCTTTCGTTTTAATTATTTGGTGTTATTGTTTTATATGTTTCACCGTAATTCCTTGCCTATTGCACGTGATCTTGGAAGATGACAGCTTCCATGAGAAATTGAAAGTGCTCGGTCCACTGAGTCATTGGTTGGTAGGTGGTATTAATTATACCACGTTGTTACTACGGAACAAAGAGATACGGTATTGTATTGAACATATGCAGAGAGATTGGGAAATCGTAAGGAAAATGGAAGATCAACAAGTAATGATAAAACATGCAAAGATAGGTCGTTATATAACTATGTTCTGCACAGCTTTTATGCAAGGTGGCGTTTTGTCCTATTGCGCGGTGACTGCATTCTCCACGCAAACTACTGAGATCGGAAATGAAACCAGAATTGTACATATGATACCTTGTAGAGTATACAAAAAATTAATCGCGGCTGATACAAGTCCCACAAATGAAATCGTTATTGCATCACAATTCGTGTCCGGATTCATCGTAAATTCGAGTGCAGTTGGAGCTGTTAGTATCGCAGCCGTGTTCACAACTCATGCTTGTGGCCAAGTAAATCTCTTAATGGCGTGGATCCGTCAATTTGTGGATCACTCAAACGTTCAAGATAAAAATGTTGTATTGAATGACATTGGCGAGATCATTCGACATCATTTGAGGATTTTGAGGTGAAAAACTTAATTTGTTAACTATTTGTTATATTATTTTCTGAAAGTGATTTTAAATATATATTGATTGTAGTTTTATAACAGGTATCGAAAATGTAATGAGTGGAATATGTTTTATGGAATTATTCAAATGTACTGTAAACATATGTATGCTTGGATATTATATTCTTACGGTATGTTTTTAATAGATCTAGAAAGAATCTTAGAACATTAAATAAGAAATTTATTAAATTTTTTAATGACTAATATGTTTTTTTCATTGTTTGTTTTTTTTTCTATAACTTTGTCGATGTTTGTAAACATCTATAAAATTATTTTAATAATAATCAATGAAGTTGCGCATCAATAATAATATCACGTTAGCAAATAATTTCAATAATATTAATTATAATAATTTTAACTTATATTAAATTATTTAATTTTATCTATTATTTAATCTTTCTTATTTTTATGCAAATATAACAGATATTCTAAAATATTTAAATTGAAGTATACATTTTAACTTTAATATTAACTTTAATACAAATGAATAATCTAATTAAAATTTTTTATTTCTTTTTTAGGCATGGACTGGTCATGATATTCAGAATCTGATCGTATTTTCAGTAATACTTCTTTCTATGATTTTCAATATTTTTATAATATGTTATATCGGTGATATACTAACTGAACAGGTAACAGACATGCGATTTGATAAATAAATAAATTCAAAGTATCCGACATTTATCATAAAAATTTCCAATAGTGTAAAATGATTGGTGAAGCGGTTTATATGACTAATTGGTATTACTTACCTGGAAAAGATATATTGAATTTAATACAGATCATTTTAAGATCCAGCATGGTGGTTAAAATCACTGCTTATAAGCTAGTTCATATGTCCATATATACCTTTAGTAATGTGAGTCATATGCTTAATCATATTTACATGTATCTATTAATTGTTATAAAATGTAACTATTATTCCAGGTGATAAAAACTGCTTTTGCTTATTTGAATTTATTACGTCAAATGACTTAATAGAATACACTCTTAAAATATGAATACATAAACTTGTATTAAAAATATTAATATAATAATATAAATAATATTAATATAAATAATAATAATAATATAATAATAATATAAATAATATTAAAAATATAAAAATATTTCTCATCATTTTTATATATTAATTTCGAATTTTTCTAATAACAATATTATATTATTGAAGATTATTACAAATTAAAAAAATAAATATTATATATATAATTTTTTTAATCGTGATATTTCAATTTTGATATTCAATATTCATAAACTTCAATACTATAGAGTGCAATATTAAAAAATCAAACAAATTATTAAAAGAAAAATATAAATTTTGTACCTTGATTTATTAACTTCTTGATTGGTATTGTCCAGCTTGTCCAACATGTGCTTTCAAATCGTATTTCAAACATTTAAAATATCCTTTTTTTATAAATTTTGCCATCCTAAGAAGAAATTCAATTTAATAATCATCGTTCCATGTAATTATTATTGTTTGAAAGTTCATTACAAAAAATATCTAAAATGAATTTATAAAAAAATTACTCATTATTAATTTTTAAAAACTACTGTAATTGAGACAGAAAACAAAAATATCGATTCACAATATAAAACGTATCTAAAAACTAACCTCTAATATTTTCACACTATATACAACACATCTATGTATCTTTCCATTATTTGATATAAGTACTTATGAATCGAATCAACTGGTGGTCGACAGAGAGTTCAACCGCACTGGCAACTCGTATGAATCGACTTATCGTTAGTCGAAAGTATTGAAATTAGCACATGCGCATTATCGAAAGGTTCACTAATCGATGACTATCGCCTTTGTACGTTACCTTTCCCTTCAGTTAACCGTGCACTTTCGCCTTGTCAATTACCATTATGTTCGTACTTACGGATTCGTCATCCGTCTCATACAATAAAGATTGGATATACAGTGTTCAGATAAATCGTTGGTTGCTGAAAGCAATCGGTATCTGGCCTCTCTCATTGTGCGTCACCACCACAGAGAAAATTCATTCTGTGATTCTTACTTTAATCAGCATTTTTCTGATAGGTTTCCTCCTCGTACCCTGCACCCTATGCACTCTCCTTGACAAAACAGGAGATCTCGATATGAAGATTAAAATGATCGGTCCGTTTAGTTTCTGTATAATGGCGGCAATCAAATATTATATTCTTTTCTCGCGTGGATCGTACATCGGTAAGTGTATCGAGGACATTCGAATCGATTGGTCTCGTGTTTCTTCGCAACAATGTTTGGAAGATAGAAAAATCATGATGGAAAACGCGAGAATTGGTCGATCTCTGGCGATTTTCTGCGCCGGTTTCATGTATTCTGGTGGATTTTTCTATACTATTGTGATGCCTCTTTGCACAAAACGAACAGAGATGATCGATAACGAGATTGTGAGATCTCAAGCATTTCCAATCTATCGTGGCCTTCTCGATCCACGCACCAGTCCGTCCTTTGAAATCGTGCAATTGATGCAATGTTTAGCTGGTTTTGTGATATATTCCGTCACTGTAGGTGCTTGCAGTTTGGCCGCCGTTTTTGTTATGCATGCCTGTGGACAATTTCAAATTCTTGTAACAAAATTGCGAAGATTGATTGATGGACTGAAAGGAGACAAAGCCATGGAAGACATAGTGCATGAACAACGATTAGGCAATATTGTGGAACATCATTTATATATATTAGGGTAAAGAATGTGTAAATTATGTAGATTTGTATAGAAGTATTGTATTGTGTTTATAGATAACAATTTTCAGTTTTATATCCCAAATCGAAAAACTTCTAAACGAAATATGTTTCGTTGAATTTATAGGATGTACGCTGAATATATGTTTCTTGGGATATTTTTTACTTAAGGTAATGAAATGATAATATCAAAATAAATGTGATAAGAAAGCAAAATTATAATTGTTATCTTTTATTCTGAATTTTTAGGAATGGGAACAAAGTGAAACTATAGGGACCTTAACCTATTGTATATTGCTCATATCTTTAATATTCAATATTTTCATATTATGTTATATTGGTGAAATTTTATCGGAAGAGGTAGTTTTTTTTTTACAAAAATTATTCTTTTTTATTATCTGAAATAAAAAATAGAATTCACGTTTAATTATGTATCATAGTGTAGAAATATTGGTTTGTCAGCTTATATGATTGATTGGCATCGTTTACCAGGAAAGAAAGCACTCAGTTTGATATTGATATCTGCAGCTTCAAATTCTTCTACAAAATTAACAGCTGGCAAACTCGTGGAATTATCTTTGAATAGTTTTTGTAGCGTAAGTCATAAATTTATTTTTCATATCAAATTCTATAAATTATATTTTATTTTATTATTCTCTGTTACAGGTATTAAAATCATCTCTAGCATATTTAAGTTTACTTCGTACTCTTACTACATAAATATTTCATGATGCGGTAACAAAAAATTTATCAAAATTCAAAATAATTATTATTTCAAGACATTATTAAAATTGATTTTTTTTTTTACACCAAAAATTCAATTAATTTCAAAAATTATATTCTAAAATAAACTTCAGAATAAACAATTTGAAAATATATTCAATAAGTTTCAAAATCATTTAAAATCAAATAAAAAGAGAAAAAATAAGATTGATTTTTTCTATATTGAAAATTATTTCGAAAGAATAAATAATCATTATCTTCAATATGTTACACTATATTATTTAAACATCACTGCAATAATATTAAAAAATTCACATATATTAATCTTCCACTTATTAATTTTTCGATTCACATTAAATAATAGAAATATTTCAAAATCATACTTTATTTATAAAATGCATTTTATTTACAAATTTTATCGTTCCGCTAAGATAACTAACTTAATCTCTATAATCTTCACGTTGTGTATCGTCAATGAGGTGAAATGTAAACACATGGATTAACCGTTGTCAATAGTTATGGCAACAGAATATGTATCGATCGACGCGCATCATCTAACAATGTGTATATACCATTCAGTTATTCCTCCGACTTCGTACAAGAAACACGATGACGGACGACATTTCCGTGATTCAAAAGAAGTTTGGTAGTCTGAACGAATATAGTATACAATTAAACAAATGGTTCTCGAAAACAATAGGCGTATGGCCACTTCCATCCTCCACTTCGAAATTCGAAAAGATAATAACAAGGATTCTAATTCTTCTCTGTTGGATTATCGCGATATTTGACACAATATCAGGCTTATTACATTTCGCCCTTGTGAAAGAAGATATCATCTCAAAATTAAAATCTCTGGCTCCTATAAGCTATATTTTTGGCGGAGGGCTCAATTACGCCGTGTTGTTACTTCGTAAAAATGATATACTTTATTGTATAGAGCATATGGAAACTGATTGGAAGGCGATCACGAGGATGACGGATCGACAAATAATGCTTAAAAATGCAAAAATTGGTCGCATTATTTCCTGTTGCATCGCAGGCTTCATGCAAGTTAGTGCTATTTGTTTCTGCACTGTATTGGGAGTTTTCAAACGAACAATAAAAGTCGGCAACGAAAGCATGGAAATATACGTTTTACCTTCTCCAACCTATAAAATTCCGGTTGATACTAATCCAGGGCATGACATCGTACTTGGCTTTCAATTTCTGGCTGCATACATTACGAGTGCTACCGTTGTTAGCGCTTTCAGCTTTGCTACAGTATTTGCATGCCACGCTTCTGGTCAATTAACTATAATGATTACATGGATCAAAGAATTTATAAACCGGTCACAGGAAGAAAATAAGAATGTACGCATTGATGAAATAAGTGTGATCATCGAACATCATATGAGAATTCTAAGGTAACACTTTTTACGTAGTTTCCTTCTGTTTTTTTTGTCTCTTTCTGTCTATGTATCTATTTCTATCTTTCTCTAGAGAATATCTCTAATTACATATTAATTGTGAAGTTTCCTAGAACGTGCTGAACATCTATTGTGCCCAATATGCTTCATGGAAATGTTCAAGAATATATTGAGTATATGCTTGTTTAGTTATTGCATTCTTGCGGTACGCCATTTTTCAAATTAAAATATATCTGTTAAAAATACTTCGTTTTCAAGTTCAATAAATAGTTTTGTTTATATTAAAAATAACTTATCTAAATACATGTTGATGTAAATTTCATTATTATTATTTAATAAATAAAAATAAATAAAAATATTAACATATATATTTTAAAGATATTGATTTAAAATATAAATTTCTATATCAAATCTATCACTTTTAATAGGACAATTCTCTATTCGATTTGACATGAAACAAGATTCATCTCTAATATTTTTACAACTTTAAAATACATTATTATCGATTATATTATATTATCGATTAGAATTAAACTTAATCTTCTTCTAAGGATAAAGAACATTTGATATAATTGCAATTAAACAAATGAACCTAATTCTAATATAATTGTTGTAATTTTTTATAAATCTCACAAAGTCAAAAAAAATCATGAAATTAATAATATCACGAATAACAAGTGATTAATCTAATTGAAAATATTCATTTTTTTATTAGGAATGGTCTGAACATAATATTAGGATTCTCGGTACATATATTTTTGCGGTAATAAATATAACTTTAAACACATTTTTAATATGTTATATCGGTGAAGTCCTAACTGAAAGGTGTAAGGAAATTGGTAACATGGTTTATATGACAAACTGGTATCGATTACCTAAGAAAGATATTCTTAATTTAATAATGATTATTACACGATCTAGCGTAGAATACAAAATGACTGCCGGAAAGATAATTGATATGTCGGTAATCACGTTTGGTAATGTGCGTTTATTTCTTTCAATTTTTAAAGAAATATATCATTGATCTCCCAAATATTTCGAAAATATTTATGCGAATATATTTTTACTTTCAGATAATAAAAACTGTTTTTGGATATTTAAATATATTACGTCAAACAACAATGTTATAAATTGCACATGTATACATAAAAAAATATGTATCAAATATATATTCAAAATAAATATTGCATATTATTAATTACAGTCGAATAAATTTAAAAGTATATTATTTTTTTTATTTAAAATGATAAAATTAATTTAATCTCATTGTAAATACATCTGTCCAATTCATTGTCAAGTATCAACAATTTGAAATGAATACTTACATAAGTTTAAATTTATATCAATTATGCCGATTTCATATATGCTAGTAGATTCTTCTATATCACTATGATGCCTCTTAACACAAAATGACAAAAAATGATTGATAACATGATCGTGGAGTCTCAGGCATTTCTTTTTTATTGTGGGTTTCTCGATTCACGTACCATATCTTTAAAAATTATGTAATTGATGCAATGCTTGGATTTTTAATATTCCGACACTACAGATGTTTGTTGTTTGACCACCATTTTTGTTATGCACGCCTGTGAACAGTTTCCAATTTTTGTTACAAAGTTGCAAAGACTGATTTATGGGTTGAAAAAAAGCAAGAATGTGCAGACATTCCACGGCTACATGGAACATCATTTACATATACTATAATAAAAAAGCTATAAATTATATAGATTTTTATAATAATATCATACTGTGTTTATGAGTAATAACTTTCAGTTTTACATCTGAAATCGAGTTTTTAAACAAGATATTGTTGAATTTGTAGGATGTACGTTGAAATATACATGAAATATTATCTACTTTTAGTAATCAAATAATAATATTAAAATAAGAGTATAATTACAATTCTTCTGTTTCACTTTCAATTTTTAAAAATGAGAACAAAATGAAATTTTAACATATTGTACATTATTCACACCATTTAGATTCAACTTAGATTTTCATATTATATTGATTAAATTTTATCGGAAAAAAATATTTTATTTTTTTACAAAAATATTTTTTTTATATAATCTAGAAAAAAAATAGAATTCATATTTAATTATATAATTACATAATTATATAATTATGTAATAATATTATTATTAATATTATATATTAATAATATTAATATTATTAGCACATAAATATTGTTTTGTAGTTTATATGATAAATTAGATAATTCTACTAGAAAAGAACAAATTAAATTCGTGAAATTCATCAGTAATGTGAGTGAAAAATTCATTTAACTATTTTTCATATCAAATTGCATAATTTATATTCTTTATTATTCTCTGTTACAGGTATTATAATCATTTTAGATATTATCATATTAAAATCATTCGTATTCTCACTAAATATGACAAAAATTTTATGACAAAAATTTTATCAAAATTCGAAATAATTAAAATTATTTATTTATATATTTATATATTGTATATATTTATTATATGTATATAAAATTATTTATATTTGAAATAATTAAATTATTTCAAATATTTATTTATTTCAGAAAATATACTTCAAAATACTATATTTTAAAATAATATATTTTAAAATAATATACTGTAAAATAATGTATATATGATTCAAGATCATTTAAGAATCAGTCAAAAATTAAAGTTAACTTTTTTATATTAAAAATTATATTAACAAAAAATAAAAATCATAATTGTCAATACGATACGGTTTAAATACCATTATGATTACTAAAAAAATAGTATATTTATTTGTATATTTTCCATTCACTAATTTCACTTCTTTTTTTTTTAGGCTACATCAGGCCACATCCAAACACATATCATATTACAAAATTACACTTCACATATAAAAAACATCTTTTTTACGAATTTTTTTCGTTCCGTTACGACATCTAATTTAATTTCTATTAAACCATAGAGTGTATATTGTGTAACTATCGTCAATGAAATAAAACGTAAACACATGGATTAACCGTTGCCAACAGTTATGGCATTGCTATGGAATATACATATCGATCGAAACACATCATCTGTATGACATCGTATGTATACTATTCAGTCGTTTCTCCGACTTCGGTGAGGAAACATGATGGCTGACGATATTGCCACGGTTCAAAAGAAGTTTGACAATTTGAACGAGTATAGCATACAATTCAACAAATGGTTCTCAAAAACAATAGGCGTATGGCCATTTTCATCTTCCACTTCAAAATTCGAAAAAATAATGACAAAGATTCTTATTTTTTTTTGTTGGATTATCACGCTATTCATCACGATATCAAGCTTGTTACATTTCACCCTCGTGAAAGAAGATATCATCTCGAAATTAAAAACTCTCGCCCCTATAAGCTATTGCTTTGGCGGAGGGCTCAATTACGCCGTGTTGTTACTCCGTAAAAACGATATACTTTATTGTATAGAGCATATGGAAGTTGATTGGAAGGTGATCACAAAAACGGCGGATCGACAAGTAATGTTTAAAAACGCAAAAATTGGTCGCATCATTTCCGCTTGTATCGCAGCTTTCGTGCAAATTAGTGCTGTTTGTTTTTGCACTGTATTGGGAGTTTTCAAACGAACAATTAAAATCGGCAATGAAAGCATGGAAATACACGTTTTACCTTCTCCAACCTATAAAATTCCGGTTGATACTAATCCAGGATACGGTATTGTCCTTGGATTGCAATTTATGACAGGATACATTATGAGTGCCACCGTTGTTATCGCATTCAGTCTTGCTACAGTATTCGCATGTCACACTATTGGCCAATTAACTATAATGGTTACATGGATCGAAGAATTTATAAACCGGCCACAAGAAGAAAATAAGAATGTACATATTGATGAAATAAGTGTGATCATCGAACATCATATGAGAATTCTAAGGTAACACTTTTTTATAGTTTCCTTCTCTTTCTTCTATCTTTTTCTTTCTATCTATCTATCTTTTTCTATCTTCCTCTAGAGAATATCTCTAATTACATATTAATTGTGAAGTTTCCTAGAACGTGCTGAACATCTATTGAGTCCAATATGCTTCATGGAAATGTTCAAGAATATATTGAGTATATGCATGTTTAGCTATTGCATTCTTGCGGTATGCCATTTTTCAAAATTAAATATATTTATTAAATAATTTTAATTTTCAATTTTAATAAATAATTTTGTATATGTCAAAAATAATTTATCTGAACATATGTTTATACACTATGCAAATTTCATTATTATTATTGAATAAATAAGAACATTCTTTATTCGATTTAAATTAAGATTCATCTCTATTCTAACAATTTTAAAATTTATCATTGAGTTAGAATTAAATCTAATGTTTTTCTTAAGATATGAAACATTATAATTATCTATTCTAAAATAATTGAAATTAATGAAATCAACCCTATTTTAATATAATTATTATAATTTTTTATAAGTCTCACAAATTCAAGTTATAAAAAAATTATGAAAATAATATGAATACTACAGGTATCAATCGAATTGAAAACATTCATTTTTTCGTAGGAATGGTCTGAACATAATATTAGGATCCTCAGTACATATACTTTTGCAGTAATGAATTTAATTTTTAGTACATTTTTAATATGTTATATTGGTGAAGTACTAACTGAGAGGTGTAAAGAAATTGGTAACATGGTTTATATGACAAATTGGTATCGATTACATGATAAAGATATTCTTAATTTGATTATGATTATTGCACGATCTAGTGTAGAATATAAAATGACTGCCGGAAAGATAATGGATATGTCAGTAATCACATTCGGTAATGTACGTTTGTTTTTTCAATTTTAAAAGAAATAAAAATTATTAGTTATCGTAAATATTCATACGAATATTTTTGTAATTTTAGATAATAAAATCTGTTTTCGCGTATTTAAATATATTACGTCAAACAACAATGTCCTAAATTGCACATGTATTGATTACATAAAAAAATATGTATCGAATATATATTCAAAATAAACACTAGATATTATTTATATTTCAATAAATTTGAAAATATAAACATTATTTTTTTCTTTTAAAAAAATGATAAAATCAATTTAATTTCACTGCAAATATATTATTCAACTTATTATTAACTATTAATAATTTGAAATAAATACTTACATATGTTTAAACATCAACTATGCTGATTTCATGTATTCCGTAAGAATTTTCTATATAACTGTATAATAGCGTTTTAGTATGAAACGTAGAAAAATAATTAACAAGATCATAAAATCCCAGGTATCTCTTATTTATTAATAGATTTTCAATCCACAAATTATTCTTTAATCTTTCGAAGTTGTGCAATTAATGCAATGCTTGGCTAAATTTGTTATATATTACATCACTGCAGATGCTTATTGTTTGACTACCGTTTTTGCACGTTATGCACGCCTATATACAATTCCAAATTTTTGTGACGAAATTGCGGAGACTGGTCGATGGGCTAGAAATAAATAACAGAAATATATGAACAATGGCTAGATGATATTTTGGAACATCATTTACATATACTAACTTAAAGGATATATAAATTGCATAATTTTGTACAAGACTATCATACTGCGTTTATGAATAACAACTTTCAACAACAGTTTATATCTCATTTCGAAATCTCATTATCTCAAATCGAAATTTAATATTAATATCTACAAATTCAATCAAATTGACAAATGAAAAACTTGTGGAATTTCAGCTTTTGTAACGTGAGTGTTAGAGTAGATTCATTTGTCAAGATTCATCTATTTATTTATATAACATTATATAATTCATATTGTATATTATTATTGTCTGTTACAGATGTTACAATCATTTTAGGCATATTCAAATCTATCTGTATCACTAAATATTTCATGATATTTAGTGCAACAAAAATTTTATCAAAATTCAAAATAATTATTATTTCAAATATTTACTTATTTCAAAAATTATACTTATATTTTATTATTATTCTTTAAAATAATATATAAATTTCGAAATAAATAAATTTTGAAATAGTAATCCTGATATTTTATATGTTTCAAGATCATTTAAAGCCAAAAACTCAAACTTGACTTTTTTCTGTTTGAAAATTATCTCTACATTGAAAAGAAACAAAAAATATAATTGTCGATATGATACAGTACTTAAACACCATTATGATTAATAAAAAAAAAAAGTATATTTATTTATTTTTCATTTACAGTTTCGATTCAAAAATATATAATATATTTTAAAATCATATTTCAACTACAAAAAATATCTTTTTTACGAATTTTTGCATTCAACTAAGATATCTAACATAATCTTTATCAATCGACTGCACAATGTACAACACATGTCAATATTGTCAACGAACTGAAACGTAAACATACAGATTAACCGTTGCCAACAGTTATGGCAACAGAGTATCGATCGACGCATATCATCTGTACATCATATGTATACCATTCAGTCGTTTCTGCAACTTCGTTGAGGAAAGACGATGGCAGATGATATGACTGTAATTCAAAAAAAGTTCGGCAGTCTGAACGAATACAGCATACAACTGAACAGATGGCTTTCGAAAATGATAGGCGTATGGCCACTTTCATCCTCCACCTCGAAATTCGAAAAGATAATGACGAAAATTTTAATTTTTCTCTGTTGGATCATCGCTTTATTCGTCATAACATCAAGCTTGTTACATTTTACTCTCGTTAAAGAGGATATTATTTCAAAACTGAAAACGCTTGGCCCTATAAGCTATTGTTTTGGAGGAGGACTTAATTACGCCGTATTATTACTTCGTAAAGACGATATACGCTACTGTATAGACCATATAGAAACCGATTGGAAGGCTATCACAAGGACAGGCGATCGGCAAGTAATGTTTAAAAACGCAAAAATTGGTCGCATCATTTCCGGTTGCATCGCGAGCTTCATGCAAGT
Source organism: Apis laboriosa (assembly GCF_014066325.1). Classification (NCBI taxonomy): domain Eukaryota; kingdom Metazoa; phylum Arthropoda; class Insecta; order Hymenoptera; family Apidae; genus Apis; species Apis laboriosa. Next base: position 629,067 of record NW_025221207.1, on the reverse strand, counting down.
TAGTACAATTTGTTTCGGCATCGTATTTGGAGTTTTCAAACAGAAAATCAAAATCGGCAACGAAAGTATGGAAATACACGTCTTACCTTTTCCAACCTACAAAATTCCTGTTGATACTAATCTAGAGCACAGTATCGTTCTTGGTTTTCAATTTCTGACAGGATGCATTATGAGTGCTACCGTTGTTATCGCTTTCAGCCTTGCTACTGTATTTGCATGCCACGCTGCTGGTCAGTTAACTATAATGATTACATGGATTAAAGAATTTGTAAATCGGCCACAAGAAGACAATAAAAATATACAAATTAATGAAATAAGTGTGATCATCGAACATCATTTAAGAATTCTTAGGTAACGTTTGTTGCATAATTTCTTTGTCTTTTCATTTTTCTTTTCTATTTATTTGTTTTATTTACCTATCTATTTGTATTTATTTTTGAAAAATTTCTCTAATAACATAATAACTGTGAAGTTTCTTAGGACGTACTGAACATCTATTGAGTCCAATATGCTTCATGGAAATGTTCAAGAATATATTAAGTATATGCATGCTTAGCTATTGCATTCTTGTGGTACGTAATTCTAGAATTTATATTCATTGAGAACTTTGTTTTTAGGATCATTAGTTTAGTGCATTTCTGTTAAAAATATTTTGCATGAAGAATTCATTCGTATAATAGATGATCTACAAATTTATGTAAAAAAAATATTAAAATATTTTTACAATATTTATTTAATATATAAATTTGTGCCTAATCTTTTTATCAAGTCATTGTTTTTAATACAATTACTCTTTATTCAATTTCAATAAGGTTTATTTCTTTCATTTCTGTAATATTAAGATATGTTATAAGCATTGAGTAGTAAAGTGAAGCATTTTCAATTCGAATCGAATCTTATTATACATAATTTCTGTAATAAATAACTATAATATATAATAATATTTTCATATTTATAATAATGATTTTTTATAAATTTCATAAAATTTAAGCAATAAAAAATTATAAGAAATAATATAAACAATATGAATGATAAATAGAATTGAAAATATTCATTTTTTCATAGGAATGGTCTGGACGTGATATTAGAGCTCTCAGTGCATATATTTTTTCAGTAATGAATATAACTTTAAGCACATTTTTAATATGTTATATCGGTGAAGTTCTAAATGAAAAATGTAAGGAAATTGGTAACATGGTCTACATGACAAATTGGTATCGATTATCTGATAAAGATATTCTTAATCTGATTATGATTATTACACGATCTAGCGTAGAATATAAAATGACTGCTGGAAAAATAATTGATATGTCAGTGATTACGTTTGGTAATGTATGTTTGTTTCTTCCAATTTTAAAAGAAAAAAATTTTAAAAAATCATTGATTCTCAAAAATATTCATACAAATATATTTAAAATTTCAGATAGTAAAAACTATTTTTGCATATTTAAATATATTACGCCAAATGACAATATTGTAAAGTGCACATGTATTGAGCATATAAAAAAACATATATCGAATATATATTTCAAAACAAATATTGCACATTAATAATAATATTCAATTAAAATTGAAAGTATAAAAACTATTTTTTATATCTATAATGATTGAATGTATGTCACATCTTTCAAAAAATTATGAATTACAATTTTATAATAGAATTATATGTACAGCATGTATTTGAATGCAAAAAAAATTCAAAACTTTTTTTTATTTATGTATTTAACTTATTGAATCAATTTTATTGAAATAAATGCTTAAAATCACAATAGTGACAATTGTATTATATTATAAATCGATTATCTTTCTTTCTTAAGACGTGTTTTAAACACATAATATTATGATTCTCCAAAAAAATAAGTTTAGAAAAAATAGTAATTAAAATATTAATAATTTTAATCCATTATTATTTAATATGTACTACATTTCGAAATCATTTGCCGATATTCATATTCCAAAATATACAGTTTATTTTCTTTTGCACATACATTATCCAATTCATAGTATAAAAATTATAAAAAATTCGAAAAAATTTAAATACTCACATAAATTTAAAGTTACATCAACTGCGTTGATTTTATGTATTTCGCTGGATTCATTTATACTATTGTTATGTTTCTTTTTTATCGAATATCGAAATTATAATTCGATATCGAATATTGAAATTTGTTATATTTCTTTGTACAAAACAAAGAAATCGATAACAAAATCTTAATTATATCTTAATTATATAATTATATAAATCTTAATTATATAATTATCTTTTATTTACCGTGGATTCCTCGATCTAGTCCCTTCTTCAAAATTTTGCAATTGATGCAATACTTGGTTCAATAATATCTGCTATCATTGAATGCTTGTAATTTGACCGTTTTTGTTATGCAAAGATATAGACCATTTTGAATTCTTATGACGAAGTTGCAAAAATATTGTTGATGAACTGAAAAAAGGCAAAAACATAATGATACATGAATAATAGCTAAATAATATACTAGAATATTGTTTACATAAAAATTCTTTATACTATTTACATAAATATTTTTTATCTCAAATCGAAAAGTTTCTAAACGAGATATATAAATTTTTAGATGATTTTTGAAGTATTATCTATTTAATCAGATAATAACATGAAGATAAATATAATAAGAGAAAATAAAATAAATATCATGATTGCAATTGTTATTTTTCGTTCTCAATTCTTTAAAAAATGAAAACAAAGTAAAACGATTAAAAAATTATAAAAAGTTAATTTATTGCTCATATTTTTTATACTCAATATTTTTATACTCTTGGTGCAATTTTATCAAAATTATATTATATAATTTTACAAAATTATTTGTTTTTATATTATCTGAAATAAAAAATAGAGTTCAAATTTAATCAAATGATAGATTAACTATCTACAAAAAAAGAAAGCATTCAATTTGATATTGATACTTATAATTTCGAATTCTTTTAAAATTGACAGATGGAAAATTTATAAAATTATTTTTAGATATTTTTTATAGTTCTTGATTTATCTATCCAATTATCTATTCGTTTATTATTTAACATTGCATAATATCTTCATCATATTCCATTTTATTATTTCCTGTTAGAGATCATTAAAATTATTTCTAGTATACTGAATCTCTCCGTATTTTGTAAATTCTATCTTCTAAAAACTATATTCTAAAATAATATATAAATTACAGAATAAGCAATGGAAATATTTACACATTTTATGTGTAAATTCAAAATCATTTAATGCATCAGATAAATTAATTCTTTTTCTATTTTGAAAATTACCCCAAAGAAATTAATAATCCTGATCTTTAATCTGCATTAAATAAACTCTATTATTTGAATATCATTGTGATTAATAAAAAAAAAGTATACTTATTTATATTTTACTTACTAATTTCTCTATTGATATTAAATATCACATATCATATATCATATTTCAAAATAATGTTTTATTTTTAAAAAAGATTTATGAATATTTTCACGAATCTTATCATTCATCAAAGATATTTAATTTAATTTCTATTATTCCGAATGTCATGGAGTGCGCACCACGCGCAACTACCGTCAATGAACTGAAATGTAAACACATGGATTAACCATCGTCAATAGATGTGGTAACGGATTATATATATTGATCGACGCATATCATTTGTATGACATCGTATATGTATACCATTCAGTCGTTTCTATAACTTCGTTGAGGAGAGACGATGGCGGACGACATTGTCGCGATTCAGAAAAAGTTTGACAGTCTTAACGAATATAGCATACAAGTAAATAGATGGCTCTCAAAAATAATAGGCGTATGGCCACTTTCATCCACCACATCGAAATTCGAAAAAATAATGACAAGGATTCTAATTCTTCTCTGTTCAATCATCGCTCTATTCGTTACAATACCAAGCTTGTTACACTTCATTCTCGTGAAAGAAGATATTATATCAAAACTAAAAATGATTGGTCCTATAAGTTATTGTATTGGGGGAGGACTTAATTATGCAATATTATTGTTTCTTAATGATGATATACGTTATTGTATAGAGCATATGGAAACCGATTGGAAGACGATCACAAGGACAGATGATCGGCAAGTAATGTTTAAAAACGCAAAAATTGGTCGCATCATTTCTGGTTGCATCGGGAGCTTCATGCAAGTTAGTACTATTTCTTACTGTACTGTATTTGGAGTTTTCAAACAGACAATCAAAATCGGCAACGAAAGTATGGAAATACACGTCTTACCTTTTCCAACCTATAAAATTCCGATTGATACTAATCTAGGGCACGGTATTGTTCTTGGTTTTCAATATCTGACAGCATGCATTATGAGTGCTACTGTTGTTATCGCTTTCAGTCTTGCTACAGTATTTGCATGCCACGCTACTGGTCAGTTAACTATAATGATTATGTGGATCGAAGAATTTGTAAATCGGCCACAAGAAAAAAATAAGAATGTGCGCGTTAATGAAATAAGTATAATCATTGAACATCATTTAAGAATTCTAAGGTAATATTTTTCGTATAATGTTTTTCATTTCTATTATTCGTTTCCTTCTATTTATTTATTTATCTCTATCTGCTTTAAGAAAATTTTTCTAATTATATATTAACTGTGAAGTTTCCTAGAACGTACTGAACATCTATTAAGCCCAATATGCTTCATGGAAATGTTCAAGAATATATTAACTATATGCATGCTTAGCTATTGTATTCTTGTGGTATGTATTTTCTAAATTAAATATATTCATTGAGCACTTCGTTATTAGAATTATTAGTTTAGTGTATTTCTATGTTAAAAATATTTTGTTTGATGAATTTGCATGATGAATTCATTCATATTTTAACAAATGATCCGCAAATTAGGTTATTATGTGAAGAAATAATAGAATGATTTTAAGATATTGATTTAACACGTAAATTTGTGCTTAATTTTTTTGACGAATTCATTTTTTTTAAAACAATCATTCTGTTTTCAATTTCAATGAGATTCATTTTTCTGCCATTTCTGTAACATTAAAACATATTATTAGCATCGAGTTAAAATATGATACACTTTGCCCACTTATTTCAAAAAAATTGAAAATAACTAATTGAATCTTATTGTATGTAAATTTTATATAAATAATTTCTATATAAATAATTATAATTTATAATAATAATTTTATATAACTGAAATTTTTTTGCAAATTTTATAAAATTTAATCAATAAAAAAATTGTAAAAAATAATATAAACAAAATAAATAATGAATAAACTCGAAAATATTCATTTTTTCGTAGGAATGGTCAGAACGTGATATTAGAGCCCTCAGTGCATATACTTTTACAATAACAAATATAACTTTAAGCATGTTTTTAATATGTTATATCAGTGAAGTACTAACTGAAAAATGTAAGGAAATTGGTAACATGGTTTACATGACAAATTGGTATCGATTACCTGACAAAGATATTCTTAATCTGATTATGATTATTACACGATCTAGCGTAGAATACAAAATGACCGCCGGAAAAATAATTGATATGTCAGTGATCACATTTAGTAATGTATGTCTCTTTTTTTCAATTTTTAAAGAAAAAAAATCATTGATTCTCGAAAATATTCATAGAAATATATTTAAATTTCAGATAATAAAAACTATTTTTGCATATTTAAATATATTACGCCAAGTAACAATATTGTAATGTGCACATATATTGAGCACATAAAAAAACATGTATCGAATACATATTTAGAAACAAGCATGTTATAAATAATATTTATAGATATATATAATATGTATATTAAAAATGAAACATATTAATAATTACATTCAAGTGAAATTGAAAGTATATAGTAAAAAATATTTTTTATATCTATAATAATCAGATATATATCATATTTTTCAGAAAATCACAATTTGCAATTTTATAATATAATCATATGTACTACACATTTCTATATATACTTAAATGCAAAAAGCATCAAAATTTTTTTTTGTGTATTTTACATTTAATTGAATGCTTAAAGCACAACAGTGACAATCATATATTACAGATCATCTTTCTCCCTTAAGAACTAACTCCCTTTAGGAATAACATCATGATTCTACAAAAAAATAGGCTTGAAAAGAATATTAAATAAAAAATTACGATTTTCACATTTTCAATATTTTCTAGAATGATTTTATCTGACAAATAGCACATATCATGTTTCTATTGCGCGAATATCAAAAATAATTCATACATGTATAATTTATTTTTAGTGCACATACATTGTCCAATTAATATTATCAATTATAAAAAATTTGAAATAAATACTCACATAAATTTAAAGTTTCATCAACTGCGTTAGTTTTATATATTTCGTTTTTATATTGGGATTTTTATATTATTATGCTTCTTTCTCAAAACAAAAAGATCGATAACAAGATCGTGAAATCCCAGATCTCTCTTTTCTACTGCGAGTTTCTCGGTCCAATTTCTTCTTCGAAATTTTACAATTGATATGATACTTGACTCCATTATGATATCTATCATCACTGAATTGCAATTTGCAATTTGATCGTTTTTGTTGTATAAATATAGACAATTTCGAATTTTTATTAACGAAGTTGCGAAAAACTATTGATGGACTGAAAAAAGATAAAAACATAAAGATACATAAACAATAGCTAAATAATATATTAGAATATTATTTACATATAAATTCTTTACATTATTTACATAAATATTTAATTTTTTATCTCAAATCGTAAAGTTTCTAAATATAATAACGAATATATAATCTAATAACGAAATATGTTTCAATAAATTTTTAGATGATTTTTGAAGTATTATCTATTTAATCAGATAATAACATAAAAATAAATATAATAAGATAATAATAAGAAAATAAGATAAATATGATGATTGCAATTGTTTCGTTCTCAATTTTTTAAAAATAGGAACAAAGTAAAACGATTAAAAAACTATAAAAAGTTAATCTATTGCTCATATTCTTTATATTCAATATTTTCATATTGTTGGTAAGATTTTATCGAAATTGTATTTTATATTTTTACAAAATTATTTGTTTCTACATTATCTGAAGTAAAAAAATAGAATTCAAATTTAATCAAGTAATAGATTAATTACTTACAAAAAAAGAAAGCACTGAATTTAATATTGATATCTATAATTTCGAATTTTTCTAAAATTGACAGATGGAAAATTCGTAAAGTTATCAATAGATAACTTATAAATAGCTTTTATAATTCTTGAAAATTCTTAAAGATCTATTCATTTATCATTTAACATTGCATAACATCTTTATCATATTCCAATTTATTATTTTCTTACAGATCATTAAAATTATCTGTATATTTGCACATATTTGAATATTATTATGTATTTCATAAAATAGTTATAAAAATTTTTCAAAATTCAAAGTGATTATTGTATCAAAATTTTATTAATTCCAAAAATTGTACTCTCAGATAATATATAAATTTCAGAATAGGTAATAGAAATATTGATACATTCTACGTTATTTCAAAGCTATTTAATGCATTAGACAAAGTTTAATTTTTTTTCTACTTTAAAAATTAACCCAAAAAAGTTAATAATCGTTAATCTGTAATCTGCATTAAATGCACTCTATTATTTGAATACTATTGTGATTAATAAAAAAAATACATTTTTTTATTTTTCATTCACTAATTTCTCGATTGATATTATGTAGCACATATTATATTTCAAAATAATGCTTCACTTATAAAAAATGAGTTTTTTACGAATTTTATCGTTCTGCAAAAATATCTAATTTACTTTCTATCACTTCATTGACTGCACAACATGTGCAACTATCGTCAACGAACTGAAACGTAAACAGATGGATTAACCGTTGTCAATAGTTATGGTAACAGAATATATGTATCGATCGACGCATATCATTTGTACGACACCATGTGTATACGATATTCAGTCGTTCCTGCAACTTCGTTGAGGAAACATGATGGCGGATGACATTGCCGCAATTCAAAAGAAGTTTGGTAGTCTGAACGAATATAGCATACAATTGAACAGATGGCTTTCAAAAACGATAGGCGTATGGCCACTTCCATCCTCTACCTCGAAATTCGAGAAAATAATGACAAAGATTTTAATTTTTTTTTGTTGGATTATCGCTCTATTCGTCATAATACCAAGCTTGTTATATTTTGCTCTCGTGAAAGAGGATATTATCTCAAAATTAAAAACGCTTGGCCCTATAAGTTATTGCTTTGGTGGAGGACTTAATTATGCAGTGTTGTTGCTTCGTAAAGACGATATACGCTACTGTATAGACCATATAGAAACCGATTGGAAGGCTATTACGAGGACAGGCGATCGGCAAGTAATGTTTAAAAACGCAAAAATTGGTCGCATCGTTTCCGGTTGTGTCGCGGGCTTCCTACAACTTAGTACTATTTCTTTCTGCACTGTATTTGGAGTTTTCAAAAGGAAAATTAAAATCGGCAACGAAAGTATGGAAATATACGTCTTACCCTTTCCAACTTATAAAATTCCGGTTGATACTAATCCAGGGCACAGTATCGTACTTGGTTTTCAATTTCTGGCCGGATACATTATGAGCGCTACTGTTGTTATCGCTTTCAGTCTTGCTACAGTATTTGCATGCCACGCTGTTGGCCAATTAACTATAATGATTACTTGGATCGAAGAATTTGTAAATCGGCCACAAGAAGAAAATAAGAATATGCGCATTGATGAAATAAGTGTAATCATCGAACATCATTTGAGAATTCTAAGGTAAAATTTTTTGATTAATTTTTTTTTGTTTGTACTGTTTAACTTCTTTTATCCATTTATTTATCTCTAACTCCTTTGAGAAAATTTTTTCTAATTTTTTATGTATTAACTGTGAAGTTTTCTAGGACGTACAGAACATCTCTTGAGTCCAATATGTTTCATGGAAATGTTCAAGAATATTTTGAGTATATGCATGCTTAGCTATTGCATTCTTGCGGTATGCTATTTCTTAAATTTAAATATATTTATTGAAAACTTTGTTTTTAAGATCATTAGTTTTGTGCATTTCTGTTGAAAATATTTTTTCTAACTCATCATACGATGATTCATTCGTAATACATATCATCCACAAATTTCTTTATTATCTGTAAACAAAAATATTAAGATGTTCTTAAAATATTGATTCATGACATAAATTTGTGTCCACCTTATTTATTAAATTCATCACTTTTAATAGAATCATTCAATTTAATATAGAATATGGTTCATTCATTCTATTCTTATAACTTTAAGAAATATTATTATCAGTGAACTAGAAATTAGTGAAATGCTTTAACTTTAAGATAAGATTCCAAGATAATTGAAATTAATGAAATGAATCATATTCTATATAATTGTTGTAATTTTTTATAAATGTCACAAATTTAGCAATAATAGAATCATGAAAAATAATATGAACAGCATGAAATTGAAAATATTCATTTTTTCTTAGGAATGGTATGGACGTGACGTTAGGGTCCTCGGTGCATATGCTTTTTCAGTAACGTGTATAACATTAAATACATTTTTAATATGTTATATCGGTGAAATACTTTCTGAAAAGTGTAAAAAAATTAGTAACATGATTTACATGACGAATTGGTATCGATTATCTGAAAAAGATATTCTTAATCTGATTATGATAATGATACGATCTGGAATGGAATACAAAATGACTGCCGGAAAGATAATTAATATGTCAGTGATTACATTTGGTAATGTACGTTTATTTTTTATTTTTTTAAAAAATATATTACTAGCATTCGAAAATATTTATACAAATATATTTTAAATTTCAGATAATAAAAACTATTTTTGCCTATTTAAATATATTACGCCAAATGACAATATTGTAAAGTGCACATGAATTGAGTATATAAAAAAATGTATCCTACATATCTAATAATAAACTTTGCATATTAGTAATTTCATTTGAATGAATATGAAATATGAAAATATAAATTATATTTGTTTCATATATAATAATCACGTATATGTTGCATCTCTCTTATTCGAAAAGTTATAATTTATAATTTTATAATATTGTTATAGTATAGCACATTCCTTGCACAGAAAAAACTTACAAAATTTTTTTGTATTTATGTAATTTACTTACACCGATTTAATTATAAAGAATGTTTAAAATCTTAGTATTATATTGCAGATCGATCATGTTTATGAAATGTTTTAAACACATAATATTATTTATTTTTCAAAAAAATAATTTTAGAAAAAATATTAAGTAAAAAATAAATCATCTTCATCTACTAATTTCTAGAATGATATTTCCAAATCTAGCATTTTCAAATCATGTGCAGATATTAAAAATGTACACTTTATTTTCTTCTGCACACACATTGTCCAATTCATATTATCAATTATCAAAAATTTATAAATACTCACATAAATTTAAAGTTATCTCTACTGCTTTTATGTATTCCACTAGATTTTTTTATACTATTGTTTTACCTCTTTGCACAAAACAGAGAGATCAAAATAACGAAATCAAATCCTTTCTACAAAATCTTACAATTAATGCAATGCTTGATTCAATGATGATATCTGCCATTACTGAATTCTTGCAGTTTAGTTTTTGTTATGCAAAAATATAGACAATTTCGAATTCTTATGACGAAGTTGTGATAAACTGTAGATGGACTGAAAAAAGGCAAAAACATAAAGATATGTGAACAACAGTTAAATAATATACTAGAATATTATTTACGTATAAATACTTTACATTTAAGTAAAAAATATGAGAGATTGTAGATTTGTATGAAGATATTATTTTGTGTGTAGAAATAACGATTTTCAATTTTTTATCTTAAATCAAAGAGTCTCTAAACGAAATATGTTTTAATGGATTTAAAAATGCTTTTTGAAATATTAATCAGATGATAACATAAGAATAAATATGATGAAAATATAGAATTGCAAATTATTATTCTTCGTTCTGAATTTTTTAAAAATGGAAATAATAAAACTATAAAGAATTATTGCTCATATTCTTTATATTTAATATTTTCATACTACTGAGATTTTATCGAAATTGTATTTTTTATTTTTACAAAATTATTTGTTTTTACATTATCTGAAATAAAAAATAGAACTCAAATTTAAACAAGTGATAGATTAATTATCTACAGAAATGAAAACATTGAATTTGATATCTATAATTTCGAATTGTTTTAAAATTGATAGATGGAAAATTCGTAAAATTATTTTTAGATAACTTTTATAGTTCTTGGAGATTCTTCTGTCTATTTATTATTTAACATTGCATATCATCTTCATTATACTCCACTTTATTATTTTCTATTACAGATCATTAAAATTATTTCTAGCATATTAAATCTTTTCCTATCTTTATTATATACTTTGTGACATAGTATTTATAATGATTATTGTAAAATTGTAAAATATTGAAATTGTAAAATTTTATTAATTCCAGAAACTGTATTTTAAGATAATATATAAATTTCAGAGCATGTATAAATTTATAAATGTATAAATTTCTAAGCAATAGAAATATTTACACATTTTATGTGTTTCAAAGCTATTTAATGCATCAGACAAATTAATTCTTTTTCTATTTCGAAAAATACAAAGAAATTAATAATCCTAATTTTTAATCTGCATTAAATGAACTTTACTATTTGAATATCATTGTGATTAATAAAAAAAAAGTATACTTATTTATATTTTACTTACCAATTTCTCAATTGATATTAGACATCACACATTATATTTTAAAATAACATTCTACTTTTGAAAAAGATTTACGAATTTTTTTCACGAATTTTATCATTCTGCAAAAATATTTGATTTGATTTAATTTCTATTACTCCGATTGCCATGGAGTGCGCACCACGTGCAACTACCGTTAACGAACTGAAACATAAACACATAGATTAACCATCGTCAATAGTCATGGTAACGGAATATATATATTGATCGACGCATATCATTTGTACGACATCGTACATATATACCATTCAGTCGTTTCTGTAACTTCGTTGAGGAAAGACGATGGCGGACGACATTATTGCAATTCAGAAGAAGTTTGGCAGTCTCAATGAATACAGCATACAAGTGAATAGATGGCTCTCGAAAACGATAGGATTATGGCCACTTCCATCCTCCACATCGAAATTCGAAAAGATAATGACAAGGATTCTAATTCTCCTCTGTTGGATCATCGCGCTATTCGTTACAATACTAAGTTTGTTACATTTCATTCTCGTGAAAGAAGATATCATAACAAAACTAAAAATGATTGGCCCTATAAGTTATTGTATTGGCGGTGGACTTAATTATGCAGTATTATTGTTTCTTAATGATGATATACGTTATTGTATAGATCACATAGAAACCGATTGGAATGCGATTACAAGAACGCAAGATCGACAAGTAATGCTTAAAAATGCAAAAATTGGTCGCATAATTTCCGGTTGCATCGCAGGTTTCATGCAAGTTGACAGTATTTGTTTCTGCACTATATTGGGTGTTTTCAAACAAACAATCAAAGTTGGCAACGAAAGCATAAAAATATATATCTTACCTTATCCAACTTATAAAATTCCAGTTGATACTAATCCAGGGCATAGTATCGTACTTGGTCTTCAATTTCTAACAACATGCATTATGAGTACTACCGTTGTTATCGCTTTCAGTCTTGCTACAGTATTTGCATACCATGCTATTGGCCAGTTAACGATAATGGTTACTTGGATCGAAGAATTTGTAAATCGGCCACAAGAAGAAAATAAAAATATGCGCATTGATGAAATAAGTGTAATCATCGAACATCATTTGAGAATTTTAAGGTAATATTTTTTAATTAATTTTTTTTTGTTTCTACTGTTTAAGTTCTTTTATTTATCTATTTATCTCTTTATCCTCTTTGAAAGAATTTTTTCTAATTATGTATTAACTGTGAAGTTTTCTAGGACGTATTGAACATCTATTGAGTCCAATATGCTTCATGGAAATGTTCAAGAATATTTTGAGTATATGCATGATTAGCTATTGCATTCTTGCGGTATGCTATTTCTTAAATTTAAATATATTTATTGAGAACTTTGTTTTTATGGTCATTAGTTTTTGCATTTCTGTAAAATATTAAAAATATTTTTTCTAACTGATCACATGCTGATTCATTTGTAATACAACACATCATTCACAAATTTTTGTATTATCTGTAACAAAAATATTAAGATATTTTTAAAATATTGATTCAAAATAAATTTGTGTCCACTTTATTTATCAAATTCATCACTTTTGATCATTCAATTTAATATAGAATATAGTCCATCCATTCTATTCTTATAACTTTAAGAAATATTATTATCAGTGAACTAGAAATTAATGAAATGCTTTAACTAGATAATTGAAATTAATGAAATGAATTCCAAGATAATTGAAATTAATGAAATGAATTCCAAGATAATTGAAATTAATGAAATGAATCCTATTCTATATAATTGTTGTAATTTCTTATAAATGTCACAAATTCAAGCAATAATAGAATCGTAAGAAATAATACGAACAGCATTGAAAATATTCATTTTTTCATAGGAATGGTCTGGACGTGATATTAGAGCCCTCAGTGCATATGCTTTTTGTGTAACGTGTATAACATTAAATACATTTTTAATATGTTATATTGGTGAAATACTTTCTGAAAAGTGTAAGAAAATTAGTAATACGATTTATATGACGAACTGGTATCGATTATCTGAAAAAGATATTCTTAATCTGATTATGATAATGATACGATCTGGAGTGGAATACAAAATGACTGCTGGAAAGATAGTTAATATGTCAGTGATTACATTTGGTAATGTACGTTTATTTTTTAATTTTTTTAAGAAGTATATTGTTAGCATTCGAAAATATTTATACAAATATATTTTAAATTTCAGATAATAAAAACTATTTTTACGTATTTAAATATATTATTCCAAATGACAATGTTGTAAAGTGCACATGTATTGAGTATATAAAAAAATATGTATCTAATATTTAATAATAAACTTTGCATATTAGTAATTTCATTTGAATGAATATGAAATATGAAATATTTGTTTCATATATAATGATCAAGTATATGTTGCTTATTCGAAAAGTTATAATTTATAATCTTATAATATTATTATAGTATAGCACATTCCAATATACTTGCACAAAGAAAACTTAAAAAATTTTTTTATATTTATGTAATATACTTACACCGATTTAATTATAAAGAATGTTTAAAATATTATTATTGCAGATCAATCATCTTTAAGAAATGGTTTAAATATTATTATACATAATATTATCTATATTTCAAAAAAATAATCTTAGAAAAAATATTAAAAAATAAATCATCTTCATCTACTAATTTCTAGAATGACATTTTCAAATGTAGGATGTCCAAATCACATACAGATACTGAAAATAATTCAGAAATATACAATTTATTTTCCATTGCGCGCACATTGGACACACATTGTCCAATTCATATTATCAGCTATCAAAAATTTGAAATAAACATATATCATAAATTTAAAATTCCATCAATTATGTCGATTTTATATATTGCGATTCTTTTATATTATTATGATGTCTCTTTGTACAAAATAGAAAAAAATGATTAATAACGAAATCATGACATCTTAAAATTTCTTTATCTATTATGAGTATATAATTATGAATTTTTCGATCCATTTTGTCTTTTGAAATCATGCAATTGATGCAATATTTAATCGCATTTGTGATGTACTTCGTAACTGTCAAATGTTTGATCACTGTGTTTGCATGCCTGTGAACAGATTAAAATTCATGTGACAAAATTATAATAATTTTTCGACAGTATGAAAAGAGATAAGAACATGGAGATACGTGAACAACTAGGTAATATTGTGAAACATCATTTACATAATATAAAAATAATATAAAAATAAAGAACAAATGCAACTTATATAGATTTGTATGAAAATATTATTTATAGATAATGATTTTTAGCTTTATATATTAAATAGATCTTCTAATCGAAATAGATTTCGTTCAATTTGCAGATTATATATATATATATATATACATGTATATAAATTTGTATAATATATATATATAAATTTAATATACATTAAATATATATTTTCTGGGATATTATGAATTTATGATAATAAAATTATATCAAGATACATTATTAAATGATTATGATTGAATAACAGCATTATATTTGTTATATGTTGTTTTCAATTTTTTAGAAATAAGAATATTAGAAACATTAACGTAATGTATCTCATATTTTTTATATTCAATATTTTCATATTATATTACATTGATAAAATTTTTCCGGAAGAGATATTTTATGTTCTTATAAAATTATTCGTTTTATTATTTGTAATGAAAACTAAAATTCACATTCAATCATTTTCTAGAGTGGACAATCATTAATTTGTCAGTTTATATAATTATATAATAGTATTATATAATTTTTCCATAATTTTTTTAATAATAATTGATATTATACAATATTATCTACAAGAAATTGATATTAATATTTTATATTAATATTTATAATTTTAAATTCTTCAAAATTGACAACTGGAAAATTCTTAGAATTATTTTTGTCTTTTGTGACATAAATGGAAGTTTCATCTATGGAAGATTTCCTTTATCATATCAATTGCAAAACTCATATTTCACTTTATTATTTTCTGTTACAGATATTACAATCATCTGAGACATATTTGAACCTATCTGTATCCTTACATATTTCGTGATGCAACCAGAAAAATTTTACCAAAATGATTATCATTTGAAAATTTTATTTATTTCAAAAATTATATTCTAAGATCATATATAAATTTCAGAATAAGCAATAGAAATTCTAACACATTATGTATTTAAAAATTATTTAATGCATCAAATATAAAAATTAGAGTTGATCTTTTTTTTACGAAAATTATTCTGAGAAGATTAGTAGTTTTAGATTCATAATTTTCTATATACTATACTATACTATACTGTATGATTTAAACATTATTGTAATTAATAAAAAGAAAATTCACTTATTTATCTTCCATTTTTGTTTGACATTTGCTAATATATATATTTCAAAATCACACTTCCATTATAAAAAGTCTTACAAATTTTATCATTCCACTAAGATATCTAATTTAATTTCTACCAATCAATCGACTACACATTGTGCGACACGTGCAACTATCGTCAATGAACTGAATCGTAAATATACAGATTAACTGCCTGCGCTAATAGTTATGGCAACGGAATACACGTATCGATCGACGTATATCATCCATACGACAGTGTATACACCATCCAGTCGTTTCTGTAACTTCGTCGGGGAAAGACAGAATGGCGGATGATATTGCTACAATTCAGAAGAAGTTTGGCAGTCTGAACGAATATAGCATACAAATGAATAGATGGCTTTCGAAAACGATAGGAGTATGGCCACTTTCATCTTCTAGCTCCAAATTTGAAAAGATAATGACAAAGATTCTAATTTTCCTGTGTTGTATCATCGCGCTATTCGTCATTATACCAAGCTTGTTACATTTTACTCTTGTGAAAGAGGATATTATTTCGAAATTAAAAACACTCGGTCCTATAGGCTATTGCTTTGGCGGAGGACTCAATTATGCCATTCTATTACTTCGTAAAAATGATATACGTTATTGTATAGAACACATGAAAGCGGATTGGAAGGCAATTACGAGGACAGACGATCGGCAAGTAATGCTTAAAAATGCAAAAATTGGTCGCATCATTTCCTGTTGTTTCGCGGCTTTCATGCAAACTAGTACTATTGTTTTTTGTGCCGTATTTGGAGCTTTTAAACGGACAATTAAAATCAGCAACGAAAGCATGGAAATATACGTCTTACCCTTTCCAACTTATAAAATTCCGGTTGATGTTAATCCAGGACATGACATCGTCCTTGGTTTTCAATTTCTGGCAGGATACATTGCAACAGGTACCGTTATTATCGCTTTCAGCTTTGCTACAGTGTTTGCATGCCATGCTGTTGGTCAGCTAACTATAATGATTACGTGGATCGAAGAATTTGTAAATAGGCCTCAAGAAGAAAATAAAAATGTACGCGTTGATGAAATAAGTGTAATCATTGAACATCATTTGAGAATTTTAAGGTAACATTTTTTGTATAGTTTCTTTCTATTTTTACTGTTTCTTTCTTTTTATCTATCTATCTATTTCTATCTCTCTTTAGAAATATTCTCTAATTACATATTAACTGAAGTTTCCTAGAACGTACTGAACATCTATTGAGTCCAATATGCTTCATGGAAATGTTCAAGAATATTTTGACTATATGCATGCTTAGCTATTGCATTCTTGCGGTATGCTATTTCTTAAATTTAAATATATTTATTGAGAACTTCGTTTTTAAGATCATTAGTTTTGTGCATTTTTGTATTGAAAATATTTTTTCCAATTGATCACATGATGATTCATTCGTAATACAATACATCATCCACAAATTGTTGTATTATCTGTAACAAAAATATTAAGATATTTTTAAAATATTGATTCAAGATATAAATTTATATTTATTAAATTCATCACTTTCAATAGAATTATTCAATTTAATATAGAATATGATTCATATTTCTATTTTATTCTCATCCTATCATATATTTCTATTCCTATAATTTTAAGAAATATTATTATCAATGAATTAGAAATTAGTAGTAGTAGTAACTAAATAAGATTCCAAGATAATTGAAATTAATGAAATGAATCCTATTCTATATAATTGTTGTAATTTTTATAAATGTCACAAATTCAAATAATAATAAAATTGTGAGAAATAATATGAATAGCATAAAATTTCATATTCATTTTTTCGTAGGAATGGTCTGGACGTGATATAAGAGCCCTTAGTGCATATGCTTCTGCTGCAATGAATATAAGTTTAGGAACATTTTTAATATGCTATGTTGGTGAAATATTAACTGAAAAGTGTAAGGAAATTGGTAATATCGTCTACATGACAAATTGGTACCGATTGCCTAAAAAAGATATTCTTAATCTAATAATGATTATTACACGATGTAGCATAGAGTACAAAATGACTGGTGGAAAGATAATTGATATGTCGGTGATTACATTTGGTAATGTACGTCTTTTAATTTTTAAAATAATACATTATTGATTTTCGAAAATTTTCATAATAATAAATTTAAAATTTCAGATAGTAAAAACTATTTTTGCATATTTAAATATATTACGCCAAATGACAATATTGTAAAGTGCACATATATTGAACATATAAAAAAATATGTATCGAATATACATTGAAAAATAAAGTTTGCATATTAATTATATTTCATTATTTAATTATATTTATATGATCTTGAAATTAATGATAAGAAATATTTTTTTCATCCATAATGATCAAATATATGTTATATCTCTTTTTTCCAAAATGTTGTAATTTGCAGTTTTATAATAATATTATATATAAATATAGCATATTTTTCATATATACTTCATATATACAAAAAATTTTTTTTTATTTATTTAGTAGTGTAATTTATTTACACTGATTTAATTAAAATGGACAAAATAGACAAAATAATATTCAAGACAATATGTAAAAACTTGATTATCTTTTTTTTTTTAAAATCCAGACAATTAATATCATGATCAAAATTATAACTAGCTTAGATAAAATACTAAATAAAAAATAAATCAATTCATTCACTAATTTTTAAAATGACATTATTTGGCACACAGCACGTATCAAATCATGTTACAAATACCAAAATTAATTACTTCATAAATATACAATTTAATTTCCATTGCACACACATTATCTAATTCATGTTTATTATCAACAATTTGAAATGAATACTCACGTAAGTGTAAAGTTATATCAACTGACTAGACGAATCGATCGGCGCACATCCTTTGACTAAGTATGCGCAAGCGTTCAGTAAATACAGTGCATTTGAATCCTCGATTCAGTTGCGTGCGCGATTTTGTTGTGGTCACACCATGTCAGACAATCTTGTAGAAATTGAAAAGAAATTTGGTAGTCTTAATGAATACAGCATACAATTCAATCGATGGATTTTAAAACCAATAGGTGCATGGCCAACTTCCCTTTATACTACTAGGATCGAAAAAATAATATCGAAAATTTTAATCATTCTTTGTTGGAGTTTTTCATTATTTACATTAATTCCTGGCGTACTTCATTTTCTCCTAGAAAAAGAAGATACTTATTTGAAATTAAAAACAATAGGTCCTTTAAGTCATTGGTTTATCGGAGGATTCAATTACGCCGTGCTTTTGCTACGTAAAAATGATATATTACATTGCATAGAACATATACGTGTTGATTGGAACATTATCACGAAAAAGCAAGATCAACAAATAATGTTAAAGTATGCGAAAATTGGTCGTTACATTGCAGCTTTTTGTACAGCTTTCTTGCAAGGTGGCGTTTTATGTACTTGCCTTGCATTAGGAGCATTTAAAACGACTATCAAAAACGGCAATGAGACGATAGAAATATATAGTTTACTTTGTCCAGCCTATAAATTACCAGTTCAAACAAATCCAACCCACGATATTATATTAAGTACGCAATTATTGTCGGCATTCATTACTAGTTCGAGCGCTGCTGGTGCTTTTAGTCTTGCTGCTGTGTTTGCAAGCCATGCTCTTGGCCAACTGAATATAATGGTGGCATGGATCAACGAGTTTGTTAATCGATCAATGGAGTTGAATAATGATGTCTATGTTAATAAAATAAGTATAATCGTCGAACATCATTTAAGAATTTTAAGGTAAGAATTGTTTTTATCTTGATTCTTATCTTGATATTTTTTTAAAGAATTTCTCTAATTATTCATTAACTACAGTTTTATAACACATATTGAACACCTGATGAATCCAATATGCTTTATGGAAATGTTCAAATGTATGGTGGGAATGTGCATGCCTAGCTATTATATCCTTGCGGTACGCTAAATATATCAAAATGCGTGTGTATGGCAATTTTATATCTATTAATATTATAATCCATAGATTTATAATTGTTTTTTGGTACTCTCAAAATAATTTATCGAATTTCACATTAAAAAATATTTTATCATAGATATTCTATATATCTATATCATTATTAATAATCTATATTATTAATAATATAAATGTTTATGTTTATACATTATTTGTCTAATTTACATAATAACATATATAAAATATAATTTTATACTTTTTCACAAATTAACATAAATTAAAAAAATTATTAAATTTATCTAAATCATAATTAATTAAATATATTTATTTTAGGAATGGTCTGAACATAATGTTCAGAACTTGACTGTATATGTTATGATAATTATATCTATGACTTGCAATATTTTTTTAATATGTTATATTGGTGAAATTCTAACAGAACAGGTAAATTACATATTATAATACATAATTAATTACATTTTTACACTCGATTTTACCACTCGAATTCTTACCATTCTCTAGTGTAAAAAGATCGGAGAAATAATTTATATGACAAATTGGTATGAATTATCTAACAAAGATATCTTTAATTTAATGATGATTATTTCACGATCTAGTATCAGTGTAAATATGAGTGCCGGAAAGTTGATTAACATGTCGGTGCTTACATTCGGTAATGTAAGTTTCTATAATTTCTTTATTAAAAAATATAATTTCTATTCGTAAAAAAATTTATGAAATAATTTGCAATTTCAGACAGTGAAATCAGTTTTCGTATATTTAAATATGCTACGTCAAATGACAATGATATAAACTATATATATATTCAACTTATATTTAGATTATTAAATTTGAAATTTGAAATTTTCAACAAATATTTTAGTTATTTCTGAATTGCAATTTTCTTCTTATAATTTGTAAATTAAATATTTTTTTATGAAATAGCAAATAAAATATCTTACAAGTATCTATATATATTTATTATTGAAAATAAATATTTGTAAAAATTTCATTGAACTTTCATTTGCACTTATTGTTAATAAATTTATACATACATATTCTTGTGATCGAATCAACTGGTGGTTAAGAGGAGACTTCAACTGCACTAGCAGTATACACATACTGAATTACTTGAGGCTAAATAAAATGATTAAATGAATAACATTTACAGTTTATAATCTTATAATATAATTTACAATACATTACTACATATTTTTGCATTCAAATAAATCTTTAATAAATTTTTTCTATTTTCTATTTATATAATATACTTACACAATTTAAGTCTCCTCCTACTACCTCCTATATTTTATGCATTTTCCTCGACAAAACAGAAGATTTCGATTCGAAGATCAAAATGATCCATTTAGAGTTTCCAATTAAATATTATGTTTTTGTCTCGCATGAATAGCATAATGCATTAAGGACATTTCAGCTGATTTATTCCGTGCTTCTTTGCAATAGTGTCTGGAAAATAAAAAAATGATGAAGAATATGAAAACTCATCAATCAATTTTCAGTTTCATATATTCCAACAAATCCTTTTGTGACTGCAAAGCTTCTTTGTATAAAAAAGATCGATAATGTAATCATGAAATCCAATGAATTTTCCCGATTTATCCTTGATCTATACAATTTGTGATACATTCCGTTTCTGTAAGTGCTTGGTTTGCACGTTTATGCACGCTTGTAGATAATTTCAAATTCTTGTAATAAAGTTATGAAGATTACTTGATAAACTGAAAGGAATTAAAAAAGGATATAATAAGTGGAGATGCATAAATAACATTAATATTATAAAATATTATTTACATATATTAGAGCAAAAAGTATGTATTATAAGTGTAAATTTGTATAGTAATATCATATTGCGTTTATGGATAACAATTTTATATCTCAAGTTTCTAAATGAGATATTTTATTAAATTTGTAGAATGTATGAATTGAATGTTTTCATTATCTATACTGAAATAATAATCGAGATCATGTGATAACAGCAAAATTGCATTTGTTATATTTCGATTTCTTAAAAATTCTTCCTGAGCTAATTTTAAACAACATTTTTCTTTTCGTTACAACTTTCTTAATGAATTATTAAAAAAAAGTAGTTTTTTTTTATATCAAAATTACCAAAAATATTAACAATCACAATCTTCAATATACGATATTCTACTATTTAAATACCATTGATTAATAAAAATATATATATATATTATTTTCTTATTATCTACTCACTATCTTTTCGATTGATATTAAGTATTACATATTTTTTAAAATCACATTTCACTTGTAAAAATTTTTACAAGTCATTTTTATAAATTTTCTTACTTTGCTAAGATATCTAATTTAATCTCTATCACTATATCAAATACACATTATATTACCTTCAACGAAATGAAAAATAAACACATAGATTACCGTTGCCGATAATTATGGAAGTACAAGCTATGGAGTATATTTATTGATCGATGTACATCACCCATATAACACCGTGTGTATACCATTCAGTCGTTTCTCTGACTTCGTTGAGGAAACACGATGGCAGACGATATTGTCGCGATTCAAAAAAAGTTTGGTAGTTTAAACGAATATAGTATACAATTAAATAGGTGGTTTTCAAAAACGATAGGAGTATGGCCTCTTCCATACTCTTCCTCAAAATTCGAGAAGATAATAACGAAGATTCTAATTTTCCTCAATTGGATTATCATGCTATTCATCATAATAGCAAGTTTATTACATTTCATTCTCGTGAAAGAAGATATAGTCACGAAATTAAAGACACTTGGCCCAATAAGCTATTGCTTCGGTGGAGGGCTCAATTATGCAGTATTACTACTTCGTAAAAACGATATACGTTATTGTATAGATCACATAGAAGCCGATTGGAAGATGATCACGAGGATGGGGGATCGGCAAGTGATGTTTAAAAGCGCGAAAATTGGTCGCATCATTTCCGGTTGCATCGCAGGTTTCATGCAAATTGGTACTCTTTGTTTTTGCACCATTCTAGGAGTTTTTAAACGAACAATCAAAATCGGCAACGATAGTATGGAAATATATGTCTTACCATTTCCAACTTATAAAATTCCAGTTGATACTAATCCAGGGCATGCCATCATTCTTGGTTTGCAATATCTGACGTCATACATAATGAATGCTACTGTTGTTATCGCTTTCAGCCTTGCTACAGTATTTGCATGTCATGCTATTGGTCAGTTAACTATAATGGTTACGTGGATTCAAGAATTTGTAAATCAGCCACAAAAAGAAAATAAAAATATACGCATTGATGAAATAAGTGTAATCATCGAACATCATTTAAGAATTCTAAGGTAACATTTTTTGTATAATTTTTTTCTGTTTCTACTTCTTTCTCTTTTTATCTATTTATCTACCTTTCTTTAGAGATTTTCTCTAATTACATATTAACTAAAGTTTCCTAGAACGTACTGAACATCTATTGAGCCCAATATGCTTCATGGAAATGTTCAAGAATATTTTGAGTATATGCATGTTTAGCTATTGCATTCTTGCGGTATGCTATTTTCCAAATTTAATTATATTTGTTAAGATTTTCGTTTTCAAAATCTATAATTAATTTTGTGTATTTTTTTGTTGAAAATAATTTGGTTTGTCGCACGTTGATATATTACACAGATCCGCAAATTTCATCACTGTAAACAGAAATATTAAAACATAAATTTTTAAGACACTGATTTACGACATAAATATATTAAATTCTTTACTTTTAATAGAATCATTTAATTTGACATAGAATAAGATTCATTTCTATTAATTTTTTAATTTTAGAAATTTTTCAAGTATTAAGTTTAATCTATTTTTGGAAATGTAAAACATTTTACCTAATTATTCCAAGATAATTGAAACTAATTAAATGAATCCTATTCTATATGTAATTTTTTTATGAATTTCATAAATTCAAGTAATAAGAAAATCATTAAATTAATGTAAACAACATAAATAGTTAATCTAATTAAAAATATTCATTTTTTCTTAGGAATGGTCTGAACATGATATTAGGGTCCTTGGTATATATGCTTTTGCAGTAATATGTATAACTTTAAACACATTTTTAATATGTTATATCGGTGAAATATTATCTGAAAGATGTAAAGAAATTCGTAACATGGTTTACATGACAAATTGGTATCGATTACCTGACAAAGATATTCTTAATTTGATAATGATTATTACACGATCTAGCATGGAATACAAAATGACTGCCGGAAAAATAATTGATATATCGGTAATCACATTTGGTAATGTACGTCTGATTTTTTCAATTCTTTATAAAATATATCATTAATTGATATACATTATCAAAAATACAAATATATTTACAATTTCAGATTATAAAAACTGTTTTTGTGTACTTAAATATATTACGCCAAATGACAATATTGTAAATTTTTATATATAAACATTTTTTATGTATTAAGCACATAAAAAATATGTATCAAATATTCAAAAAAAATATTTAAAAATAAATTTTGCATATTATTAATTATATTTGAATAAATTTGAAAGTATAAAAAATGTTTGTTTCATTCATAATAATTAGTTGCATCTCTCTCTTTCAAAAGATTCTAATTTGCAATCTTATAATATTATTATAATACATTTCCATATATACGCTATAAAGAAAACATAAAAATTTTTTTCTATTTGTATAATACTTACACAATTTAAAATGAATGTAATTTTGTGATACAGTCAAATCTATTTAAAAAAAATCAATTCTAAATCAGAAAAATTAAGATTAATTTTTTTATTGTGACATATTCAATATTTATAAAATTTAATACAGTATATTGCATTAAAAGAATAATTATTACAATATTAAAAGAAAGAATATAAATTTTTTACTTTAATTAATTAACTCTTTGGTATTATCTGACATGCATCATATTTTCGAATCTTCAAATATTTAAGATATTCTTTTTATAAATTTTACTTTCTAAGAAAAAATTCACTTTAATAATCATTGGTCCATATAATTATTATTATTAGAAAGCATGTACAAAAAAATTTTAAAATAAATTTATAAAAAAATTATTCAGTATTATTCTTAAGAAAAGTATTGTAATTAAAACACATAAATATCACAATATAAAACGTATCTAAAAATTTATTTCTTTAATATTTTCATTGTATATACAATATCTTTCCATTTTAATATAAGCACTTATCGAATCGAATCAACTGATGGTCAAGAGAGAGTTTAATCGCACTCGCAACAATTCACACGAATCGATTTATCGAAAGTATTGAAATCGATTTATTGAAAATATTCATAATCGTATATCGATAATATCTATCATTTGTGCATTTTAACATTTCCTCTCAATTATCTGTACAATTTTTTTGTAAATTATCATTATGTTCGTACTTACAAACTTGCCATCCATTTATAGTAGAGATTGGATGTCCAAATAAGTTGTTAATTATTGATACTAATAGATTTTTCTCTCATTAAGAAGAAAATTCATTTTGTGATCCTCATGTTAATAATTTCTTTCTAATGAATTTCTTACTAGTATGTTGCATTTCTCTTCTCGACAAAACAGAAGATTTCGACCTTAAAATCAAAATGATCAATTCGTTCAGTTTCTCCTCGAAATACATTTTCATTTCGCGTAAATTATCAAAAAGTACATTAAGGATAAAAATATAATTGAACTCGACTAGTCTCATACTTCTTTGCAACAATGTCTGGAATATAAAAAAAAATGATTAAGAATGCGAGAATTAATCGATTTTTGAAAATTTTCTGCGTCAATTTTATATATTCCGATGAATTTTTCTATATCATTGTGATGAACTCTTTATATAGAGGTAGAAATGATCGATAATGAGATTGAACTTTTTCTACGCATCATTATGTTTTTTGAAATCATGTATTTGATGCTTAGTTGGATTTGTGATATTCCATTATTCAAGTGCTTATAATTTGATTATCATTTTTTATTATACTCAATTGTGAAGAGTTTGGAATTCTTATAACGATGTTTGGTCGATAACCTAAAAGAACGAAGAAACGCATAAATAACAATTAAACAACATTGTGAAACATCATATTAAGATAAAATATATGTAAATTTAAATGATAATATTATACTATACTTATGGAAAATTTTCAACTTTATATTTCAAAAAAAAAGTTTTTAAATGAAATAAATTTCGTTGAATTTGTGATATATATTATGTTTCGTTCTCAACTTTTTTATGAAAAAATGAAAACAAAATGAAATTATAGATATTAATTTATTATATATAATTTGTTTATATTGTTCAATATTTATATTCATACTATGGTGAAATTTTATCGAAACAGATATCGTATTTTTATATAAATTATTTCTTATTATTTGAAAAAAAAGAATTTATTTAATAATTCATAATAGAATTCATTTTTAATTATCTATTTTAATTATCTATCATAATGCGAATTATTGGTTTGTTAACTTACATGATGAATTGACATCGTTTATCAAAAAAAAAAAACATTTGATATTGATATTTTCAATTTCGAATTCAACAAAATTGAAGAACTGGAAAATTCAAATAAAAAAGTGAGTGAGTTCATTTATTATATCAAATTATATTTATAATAATTCATATTTCATTTAATTGTTTTTTGTTGTCACAGATGTTAAAATCTAACTAAAATCTTAACTAAATAATTTATTTAACTAAATAAAGATTTTGTGATACTACAAAAATTTTATCATAATTTAAAATGATTACTATTTCGAAATTTTTACTATTTTTTTTAAATATTGAAATTATTATTTCAATATTTATTTCATAAATTAAATTTTAGAATTATGAATAAACTTCATAATTCTATTATGCAACTAAACAATAGAATTTTAGAACTCTGTGTTTCAAGTTTAACATATTTAAGGCAGACAAAAAAATTAAAATTTGATTTCTTTCTTATATTGAAAATCATTATTAAAAAAGTTAATCATACTACACTACACTTTGTTATTTGAATATCATTATAATTATTAAAAAGAATAAAATATTTATTTTATTCTCTATTATTTTTCATTTATTAATTTTTCGATTAATATTACAAATAACACACATCATATTTCAAAATAACATTTCACTTATAGGGCCCTTTTTATGAACTTTATTGTTTGGTTACAATATATATATATGTATTTTAATCTCTATCATTCCATCAAGTACGTACTATACAACTATCTTCAACGAAATAAAACGTAAATGCATGGATTAAGTATTGGCACATAACTATTGTCAACGGAGTGTATCGATCGGCGCACATCATCTGTATAATATTGTGCGTATATCATTCAGTCGTTTCTGCAACTTCATCGAGGAAACACGATGGCAGATGACGTTGTCGCGGTTCAAAAGAAATTTGGTAGTCTGAACGAATATAGCATACAATTGAACAGATGGCTCTCGAAAATGATAGGTGTATGGCCACTTCCGTCCTTCACCTCAAAATTCGAAAAGATAATGACAAAAATTCTAATTTTCTTCTATTGGATCATCTTATTATTTATTATATTAGCAAGTTCATTACATTTTATTTTCGTGAAAGAGGATATTGTTTCGAAACTAAAAACACTTGGCCCTATAAGCTACTGCTTTGGGGGAGGATTTAATTACGCCGTGTTGTTGCTCCGTAAAAACGATATACGATATTGTATAGAACATATAGAAACTGATTGGAAAATAATTACGAGGATGGAAGATCAGCAAGTGATGCTTAAAAGCGCGAAAATTGGTCGCATCATTTCCGGTTGCATCGCAGGTTTTATGCACATTGGTACTTTTTGTTTCTGCATCGTTTTGGGAGTTTTGAAACGGACAATCAAAATTGGCAATGATAGTATGGAAATATATGTCTTACCATTTCCAACTTATAAAATTCCGGTTGATACTAATCCAGGGCATGGTATCATTCTTAGTTTGCAATATCTGACATCATATACAAGTAGTGCTACTGTTGTTATCGCTTTCAGTCTTGCTACAGTATTTGCATATCACGCTATTGGTCAGTTAACTATAATGATTACGTGGATTCAAGAATTTGTAAATCAGCCACAAAAAGAAAATAAGAATATACGCATTGATGAAATAAGTGTAATCATCGAACATCATTTAAGAATTCTAAGGTAACATTTTTTGTATAGTTTTTTTCTATTTCTATTTCTTTCTCTTTTTATCTATTTATCTATCTTTCTTTAGAGATTTTCTCTAATTACATATTAACTAAAGTTTCCTAGAACGTACTGAACATCTATTGAGCCCAATATGCTTCATGGAAATGTTCAAGAATATTTTGAGTATATGCATGTTTAGCTATTGCATTCTTGCGGTATGCTATTTTCCAAATTTAATTATATTTGTTAAGATTTTCATTTTCAAAATCTATAATTAATTTTGTGTATTTTTTTGTTGAAAATAATTTGGTTTGTCGCACGTTGATATACTACACAGATCCGCAAATTTCATCACTGTAAACAGAAATATTAAAACATAAATTTTTAAGACACTGATTTACGACATAAATATATTAAATTCTTTACTTTTAATAGAATCATTTAATTTGACATAGAATAAGATTCATTTCTATTAATTTTTTAATTTTAGAAATTTTTCAAGTATTAAGTTTAATCTATTTTTGGAAATATAAAATATTTTAATTAATTATTTCAAGATAATTGAAATTAATTAAATGAATCCTATTCTACGTATCATAATTTTTTATGAGTCTCATAAATTCAAGTAATAAGAAAATCATTAGATTAATAACAAATAATCAATCTAATTAAAAATATTCATTTTTTCTCAGGAATGGTCTGAACGTGATATTAGGGTCCTCGGTATATATATTTTTGCAGTAATGAATGTGATTTTAAGCACATTTTTAATATGTTATATCGGTGAAATATTAACTGAAAGATGTAAAGAAATTGGTAACATTGTCTACATGACAAATTGGTATCATTTACCTGATAAAGATATTTTTAATCTGATTATGATTATTATACGATCTGGCGTAGAATATAAAATGACTGCTGGAAAGATAATTGATATATCGGTAATCACATTTGGTAATGTACGTCTGATTTTTTCAAATTTTTATGAAATATATCATTAGTTGAAATACATTATCGAAAATATTCAAATATATTTACAATTTCAGATTGTAAAAACTGTTTTTGTATACCTAAATATATTACGCCAAATGACAATATTGTAAAGTGCACATGTATTGAGCATAAGGAAAATATGTATCAAATATACATTTAATAATAAACTTTGCATATTACTAATTATATTCGTGAATCATTTTAAAAGAAATATGAAATAAGAAATTTTTTTTTCATCCATAATAATCTATATGTTACATATAGATATATATATATATATATATTGCATTTTTCCATTTCAAAAAGTTATAATTTGCAGTTTTATAATATTGTTATAAATAGTACACATTTTCTATCAGCATATTCTAAACAATTGCATAAAGAAAATATTAAAAAATTTTTCTATTTATATAATTTACTTACACCGATTTAATTGAAATGAACACTTAAAATCACAGTAATACTTAATATAACTTATATTATTTGTCATATATTATTTTGATCTTTTTTTTTTTTTCTTTAAATCTTAAATACTTATTAATACTTATTAGAATTGTTTAAAAAAAATAAGTTTAAAAAAAATATTAAATAAAAAATAAATCTTCTTCGTTCACATTTCTAGAATGACATTATCTGACATAGCGTATCACATTTCCAAATCGTGTTATAAATTTCGAAAATACTATATGAATTCGATTATGTGTACAGTAGAAATTAAATTATATATTTAATAAAGAAAGTAAATTTAGTTTCTACTGCACACATATTGTCAAATTCATACCGTTACTATCAACAATTTGAAATGTATACTCACATAAGTTTCATTAACTGTATCAAATCGATCGGCGCATATCCTTTGACAAAGTATGCGCAAGCGTTGGATAAATACAGCGCATCGAATCCTCGATTCAGTTGCATGCGCGATTTTGTTGTGACTGCACGATGGCAGATGATCTTATAAAAATCGAAAAGAAATTCGGTAATCTTTCCGAGTACAGTATACAATTCAATCGATGGATATTGAAACCGATAGGTGCATGGCCAGCCTCACTTTATAAGTCAAGAATCGAAAAAATTGTTTCAAAAATTTTAATTGTCATCTGTTGGATCTCTTCGTTATTCACGTTAATTCCGGGTGTGCTTCACATTTTCTTAGAAAAAGAAAATATTTACGTGAAATTGAAATTTCTAGGTCCTCTGACCCACTGGTTAGTTGGAGGATTCAATTATGCTGTGTTATTGCTATGTAAAGATGATATACATTATTGCATAAAACAAATATGCGCCGATTGGAACATTATTACAGAAAAGCAAGATCAACAAGTGATGTTAAAAAACGCGAAAATTGGTCGCTACGTCGCAGTTTTCTGTACAGTTTTCTTACAAGGTGGCGTCTTTTGTACTTGTCTTGCATTGGGAGCATTCAAAGAAACTATTAAAGTCGACAACGAGACTGTGAACATATACAACTTACCTTGTCCAGCTTATAATATGCCAGTTGATACAAATCCAACACACGATATTATATTGGGTACGCAATTATTGTCCGCATTTATATGTAGTTCGAGCACCGCTGGCGCTTTTAGTTTTGTTGCTGTATGTGCAAGCCATGCTCTTGGTCAGTTGAATCTGATGATGATATGGATCAATGAGTATGTTAATCGGTCAATGGAATTAAATAATAATGCCTATATTAACAAAATAGGTATAATCATCGAACATCATTTGAGAATTCTAAGGTAATTGTTTTTGCATTTTTTCTTATTGTTTTTAAAGAATTTCTCTATTTATTTTTTACAGTTTCATAGCACGTATTGAACATGTGATGAGTCCAATATGTTTCATGGAAATGATTAAATGTATGGTGGGAATATGCATGCCTATATATTATATTCTTACGGTAAATGAATTAAAATGTGTGTGTACGATAATTCTATAGGTCTATTAAGTAAATGCAAAATTTTTTTAATGAATTATGATAAAATAGTAAAAGAATATTTTTCAATATTTTCTATATTTCCATAGCCATCATAATTATTTAGTTTACTACTAATAATGAAAATTTATAATTTTTCAATCTATGGAACAACAATATATATGATAAAATGCAATTTTTTATTCATTTTACACTGAAATAATAGAAAAAATTATTCGATTAATTTGAACAAGATAAATATAAGGATAATTTTGTCGAATTAAAATTATTTATGTTTTCGTAGGAATGGTCTGAACATAATGTTCAAAATCTGACAGTATATGTTATGATAATTATATCTATGACTTATAATATTTTTTTAGTATGTTATATCGGTGAAATTATAACAGAAGAGGTAATTTATATATTTTAATAAATAATTAGTTAAATAATTCAATCACTTACCGAATAATCAAATTTTTCATAGTGTAAGAAAATCGGTGACATAGTTTACATGACAAATTGGTACGAATTATCTGATAAAAATATTCTTAATTTGATGATGATCATTAAACGATCTAGTATGAATATAAATATGACTGCTGGAAAGATGACTAATATGTCAGTTCTTACATTTGGTAAGGTATGTTTCCATAATTCTTTTACTGAAAAAAAAATTTTTATGCAATTTATAAAAAAATTTATGGAATAATTTGCCATTCCAGATAGTAAAATCAGTTTTCGCTTACTTAAATGTGTTACGTCAAATTACAATGATGTAAACATGTACTCAAGATATACTTAGATATTAAACTTCATAATTTTTTAGTTTAAATAAATTTATGTGAAATTAAAAATTCAACAAATATTTTTTTTATTTATATTTATACAGAATTAATTTTCTTTTTAATTTTCAATTTTTAAATTAAATTTTTTTATAAAATAATAACTATAAATAAGTAAATATTTCTAAAGATATAATTGAATACTTACACTTCACTATATATACCTTACCTCTTCACTATATATATATGTATATATATGTATATATTCTATGAATTGAATCAACTGGTGGTTGAGGAAGAGACTTCAACTGCACTAGCAATGTACGGATTGAATTTCTTGTGATAAAATGATATATTTACGATTTCAAAATATTCCATATAGCATATCACATTCTAGATCATATTTCAAATGTTTAAAATAATTTTAATTTTTTATGAATTTATTGCTGATTTATTCTTTATTTATTTAATTCTTCATTGGTCCATAGTACGGTGCATATTACCCAATTCATTTCAGCTACTGTCGACAACTTGAAATGTACCTATACTGTTAACATATTCACTATGATTGAAAAAACAACTGACTAGACGAATCGATCGATGCGCATCCTTTGCGCAAGCGTTGGAGAACATAGTTCGACAAACCAATTCTCGATTCAGTTGTCTCCGCGACTTTGTCAAGGAAATCAGGGAGAGAACGTGATGACAAACGACATTAATGTGGCTAAACAGAAATTTGATAATCTCAGCGAATACAGTATAAAACTGAGTAGATGGTATTTAAAACCATTAGGCGCATGGCCTGCCTCATCTTCTACCACAAAGATGGAGAGAATCATATCGCAAATTTTGATTGTAATTTGTTGGTGCATAATATTATTTACGATAATACCTGGTATACTTTACATACTTTTTGTAAAACAAGATATCTATGTAAAATTGAAAATATTCGGTCCTTTGTCTCATTGGTGTGTCGATGGGTTCAATTATGCCATATTATTGCTACGTAAAAATGACATACTTCATTGCATAGAACATTTACGAGCCGATTGGAAATTGATAACAAGAACGCAAGATCAACAAGTGATGCTGAGGAATGCAAAAATCGGCCGTTATATTGCAGCTTTCTGCGCAATTTTTATGCAAATTGTCATTTTCTTTACGTGTTTCATATTCGGAATATTCAAACGATCCATACATGTTGATAATAAAACCGTGGAATTATACAGCTTACCTTGTCCTGCTTATAAGATTCCATTTGATACCGATCCAAGGATTCATGATATCATGCTTGGTACTCAGTTTCTATCAGCATTTGTCGTGAGTTCAAGTGCCAGCGCCTCTTTCACTCTTGCAACCATCTTTACATGCCATGTTCTTGGTCAGTTGAACATAATGATGACATGGGTTAACGAATTCGTGGATCGCCTGCAAAAAGAGAATAAGGATAATCATATCAACAAAATAGGTGTAATCGTCGAACATCATCTGAGAATCCTGAGGTAATATATATATATTAATATATTCGTTTTGATATTTTTTTCACAAATTTTTCTAATTGTGCATTGATCGCAGTCTCGTAGCACGTATCGAACGTATAATGTGTCCAATATACTTCGTGGAATTGTTGAAATGTATGATGGGTATGTGCATGCCTAGTTATTACTTTCTTGCGGTAGGCAAAATTTATTAAAATATATATATGACGATTTTATAGATCGATCAAAAATAATTTAAATAATTTCTAATTGAAACAGTGAATATTTTATTTATTATGTATTAAATTTGGATATGTATTTTTGAAAATTCGTTTTTTCTCTGTCGATCTATAATTGTTAATTATTTATTTCTATATTGAAAATAATTCATCTAATCATTTTGACAAATATGAGAAACTTATACAAAAATATACATGATAATCTTAGTTCCATTAACATTCCATAACATTTGAAATTAAAAAGAAATCAAATAAAATAAAATAATAAAAATAAAATTTAATTTAATTTTATAAAAATTTTTGTTAATAATCATAAAATTTTATCAGGATTTAATTTAATAAAAATATTATAATAGTTAAAATTAATAAAAATAATATAATAATAAAAAATAATATATTATTAATAGTAAAAATAATATAAAAATAATATACATAGTTATTAGTATAGTTTTGTACAGGTTTCTCTTTCTTTTTGCACTATAATAAATTCTATTAAAATCACAAATTAAAAAAAATAATAATAATAATGAATAATTTATCTAAATAATATAGATATGATATATTTAATTGAAAATAAATTTTTATTTTTTCTTAGGAATGGTCTGAACGCAATATTCAAAATTTGACTATGTATGTTATGGTAGCTTTATCTATGTCTTTCAATATTTTATTGGTATGTTGTATCGGTGAAATATTAAAAGAACAGGTAATGAGTATACGATAATATGATATCTTAAACATAATTAATTCATTATTCGCCGAATTACTGACAGTGCAAAAAGGTCGGAGACATGGTTTATATGACGAATTGGTATCAGTTACCTGACAAAGATATACTTAATTTAATTATGATTATTTCACGATCTAGTGTGGAAGTTAAAATAACTGCCGGAAAGATAATCACCATGTCAATATATACATTCGGTAATGTACGTTCGTAATTTTTTTCATTTTTATAAAAAAAATAATATTGATTTTCAAAAAGAATTATAAGGTAATTTACAATTCCAGATAGTAAAAACAGTTTTCGCATATTTAAATATGCTGCGTCAAACAACAATGATGTAAATTGCATACATAGACATTGAAAATACATATATTTAGACAATAAAATTTATTAGTTATGAATATAAAATTAAAAAATTTAAAAAAAATAATTCTTTTATTTTTTACTTGCATGTTCCATAAATAAAAATAATGAAATAATGAAATGGTTTTTGTAAAGCAATGATTTAATTTCAAATCTTGATGATTCTTCTTCTTCTCTTGATGAAAAAATTATAATGATAATATGACGATTCAATGTTTCAAATTTATCTATTAATTTCAAAAATGCAATATATTATTTAACCATATATATACAATAATTAATAATATTAATTATTATACTAGAATTCATATTATTAGAAATTCATATAAATTAGAAGTTTGCTTCTGGAAGCGATACATATCAATAAATAAAGGGGAATTGTTTTTTCAATTTTTTGTCCAAAGACAAATTGTAAGCTTTGCATAAAAGTAACAAATTGGGCAAAGAAATATAGATTTGATTGATTAATTTCTATAAATTTAATATAATAAAATTCATAAAAATAAGCATGTATATGGATCGAAAATCACAAGATATATAATCATATAAGATCATACATCAATGAATAATAGAGGAAAATACTTATTATCCACCATAAATCAATTTATCATCTTTATATAGAAAATAGATATATCAAATTTACTCAAAAAAAGATTATTCAGAAAGAAGAACGAATTATCATTGAAAATATAGTGCATAATCATTCAGTTATCTTTTGATTGACTCTTATCCCAATATATCCTCAAATATTATGCAACTTTGTATATATGATCAAAAACTATGATCAAAAATATTTTTTTTGCATTAAGAAAGATAACAATTTATTTTCACTTAATGAATTTTTGATCGATAATATATAATATCATATTTCTAAGTTATTTTTCATATATTCATGAATTTTATCTCTTTGCAAAAACATTTCATTTAATATCCATCGCTCCATATGTGTGCACGTTATGCGAATCATGCGATTACTATCAACAAAAATACACATGTAACCAAGCATATATATTGATCGATACATATCATTTGTAAAAATATGCGCAGATATATTGTGTAAAATTACGATACCTCCACGCAATTGTTTTCACGGCTTTATTGAGAGAATACCGTCACCATGTCGGACGATCTCGTGATGAAAAAAAAATTCGATAGTCTAAGTGAATACAGCACACAACTAAATCGATTGTTCTTGAAGCCAATAGCATAGCTTCTTTCGCCTTCTATTAAGAATGAAAAATTTTCGAAAAGAATCGTTTCGAAAATTTTAATTTTCACTTGTTGGCTTGTTACTTCATTCATATTCTTCATTACATTCTTTGTTACTTCATTCATTATAATCTCAAATATATTTCACATCATGTTCAAAAAAAAATCTATTCAGAATTAAAATCGCTCAGTCCTCTGACTCACTGGTGTGTTTGAAGAATTCAATTACGCTTTGCTTCTATATAAAGATGATACTACATTTATCATTGTATAGAGCACATACGAAACAATTGAAAATCCATCAGAATGAAAAATCAACAAGTGATATTGATGAACGCAAAAGTTGATCGTTACATTACTTGCTTCTGTGCACTCTTCATGCAAGATAG
The DNA here is from genome assembly GCF_014066325.1 of Apis laboriosa. Classification (NCBI taxonomy): domain Eukaryota; kingdom Metazoa; phylum Arthropoda; class Insecta; order Hymenoptera; family Apidae; genus Apis; species Apis laboriosa. Next base: position 592,763 of record NW_025221207.1, on the reverse strand, counting down.
TGTTTTCTATACTTACATTATATTAAGGACTTTTAAATAGACCAAGAGATTAGGCAACATGATCATGGCCGTGTATACTTTATCTTGCTCTATCTATAAAATTTCATTTAATATCAAATAATAATGTCATCCTTGGTACTCAATTTCTATTAGGATTCATCATGAACTCGAATACCACGCTTTCAGCCTTGCTTTCAGTCTTTGCCATCCATGCGAATGTTAAATATGATAACATGGATTATTGAATTTCATCAATTAAGGAGATTGTAAGAATAAAAAAACCAGTTCTAAAAGTAATCATTGTCGTAATCATTGAAGATCATCTGAAAGTTTTAAAATAACATTATATTTCAATATCTTTTCGCACTTTTTTTATTGAATATAGCACATATTAAACATTTAATTAAATATGCTTCGTGGAAATGTTCAAATGTTGGAAATGTGTCTAGTTATTATATCCTTATAAGATATGAAAAAACTTATAAGATACATATAAAAAACATGCATAAAGATTTTAAATCTATCGATTAAAAAAAAATTTTTAGAAATTATTAAAATAAAATAATAAAAACAAATTTTTAATTTATGTCCAACTATCGAATTATAATTATCATAATAATTAATGAAATCATATATTTTATTTATTAATCAATGAATATATAAAATATTTATTATATTTGAACATTTAAATTAAAAATTCACTTCATAGAATATAATTGTTTTTTTTTTTTATATTCTCTTATATATTCTTTTTTTATTTTTTTTTATATTCAAAATAATTTATCAAATTATAAGTTAATAAATATTTCTCTTATTTTAATTAATATTTTATAAAATACATTATTTTTTAATTTTTTATATAATTTTATATAATTTATTTCATAAATAAGCAATAGCAAAGGAAGATTAATTGTAATTTATCTTATTAGTCTAATTGAAAAATATTTATTTTTTTTTACGAATGAGCATAATATTCAAAATTTAATTATGTTATAATATTGATTATGTTATATCTATAACTTTTAATATATTTTTAATATGTTATATAGATGGAATATTTTTGGAACAGGTTATGAAAATATAATATTACATATAATCTTACATGTAATTAATTAAATCGTACATGTAATTCATATAATCAAACTTACCGAATTCTTGACAGTGTAAAAAATCGGTAACAGTTTACATGACAAACTGGTATCAATTGCCTGATAAAAATATTTTTCATTTATTATATTATGATTATTTTACGATCTAGTATGGAAGTTAAAATAACCGAAAGATTATCATGTTCGTGTATATTTTCAATAATGTATGTTCTCTTAATTCTCTGCAAAAAAAAAAAATATTCAATAAGATTCATGGAATGATTTGCGATTCTAGATCCAATAAAAACTGTTTTTGCATATTAAATATGTTATGTCAAATGACAATGATATAAACAATGCATATATTGAAAATATATTTATTTAATAAATTTCATTTTTCAAGAACAAAACTACGAAAATTATTCGAAAATTTTTAATTTTATTTATAAATCTAATCACTTTATTTATTGTTCCACATGTTTATCTCATTCCTTTAAAAATATACCAAACGAAATATTAAGAATCATTCACATATTACTGTAAAACCAAAGTATTCAATTGTTCTGACTATAAGTTAACCAAAGCAATATGTGATTCCTATCACATGCTATCGATTACGAAGAAAAAGTTTCATTCAATCTTGCGCTTGCGTCCCTTGAATCATTTTTTTCAGAGTTGTTCTCTGATACATCGACGACTTCAGTTAGTGCTATGCGCCGCAAGTGTCAGCATGCGATCTACAAGTGATATTGACGATCTTCCACTAAATGATCATTATGAAAGCGATATATATTATACATTTCAATTCTGCCATTGGATTTTAAAACCATTAGGCATCCATTATTTCATCTGCAGCCAAACGAACAAATTCGAAAGAATTTTATCCGTGGTTCTAATCGTGATCTGCTTTTTCATAATACAATTCGTCATCGTGCCGTTCGGTTATTATATTCTATTCTATGAGAAGGATATGAATATGAAAATCAAATTTTTAGGACCGTTAACATTTTGTTTAAGTGCGCTATTCAAATATGGTTATCTTAGCATAAAAAGTTCAGAGCTTGGTCATTGCATAAAACATGTGGAAAAAGATTGGAAGATGTTGCAAAATGAGGATCATCGTGTCATCATGTCACGATATGTAATCATGGGCAGAAATTTAATCACATTATGCGCAGCTTTTATGTACACTGGTGGTTTATTTTATCACACCATTATGCCATTACTTTCGAAGAGAAAAATTGAGAATTTTACAATTAGACCACTTACCTATCCTGGTTATGAGGCATTTTTCAACATTCAAAAGAGTCCCACATATGAAATTATATATTGTATGCACTGTATTTATGTTATCGTCGTAGGTAATATCACGATGGCCGCGTACAGTTTAACAGCAATCTTCATCACTCATGCCTGCGGACAGATTAAGATACAAACGTTACGATTGGAGAACTTGAAGAACGAAAAGAAAGTGTTAGAAACAGGTATCGAGAGTCATCTGGCGGTTATTATCAGCAATCATGTGGAAATTTTAAGGTAAGATGGTTAATATCATGATTATAAGTACATCGTGGTTACGGATATTCATGTATTTTTGAGAAATTTAAATATAAAAATATAAATTTAAATATAAAATATACAAAGAAGTATGAATTTGCATAAATATTCATTGTATTATTTTGCTTATTTATTACAAATAATAAATTATATTATACATATATATAAAATATATATAAAATACAATATAGATGTGTTAAAGTAATAATTGTGGAATTGCAGATTTGCGAAAAATGTTGAAACAACATTACGTGAATTATTTTTAGTAGAAGTGATAGTGTCAACTTTATTAATGTGTTTGCTTGAATATTACTGCATGGTGGTAAAAATGACAAATTATTTAATATTGAATAATGAATTGATATTTAAACAAAAAAATGATTATTATACAAAATTATTATACAAAAAATAATTACAAATTGATATATTTTAGGAATGGGAGACCAGCGATTCAGCTGCAATATTAACATACGTCGTTCTCTTATTTTCTTTCACTTTCAATATATTAATATTTTGTTACGTAGGAGAACTTCTTCTTGAGCAGGTACTTTTAAAAAATAAATTTTCGAGATTCGATTCATTCACAAGTTTGTTTACCTTATCATTCATTCGATTTTTTAACATAGAGAAGATTATTTAGTCATTGGCATAATAGACATGAATGTGATAGCAGGGTAGTGAAATCGCGACTGCTTTGTATGAAATAGAATGGTACAATTTACCTGGAAGAAAAGCTCGTGATATTATTTTATTGCTCATTATATCGAAATACCCGCCCAAACTTACAGCTGGCAAAATATTTATTCTATCGATGAATACTTTTAGCGTTGTAAGTGATCCAGAATTTAATCTGTGAATATCTATTTATATGTAAAATCTTGAACGAATAATAACATCTTTTATTCGTAGGTTTTAAAATCATCATTAGTTTACATGAACATGTTGCGAACGATCACTGAACTGTGATCATTATTCCCAAAATGTTAAAAATGAAATATTGTATCTTGATATAATTCAATATTCTGGACTTGATCTGAAAATTGTTGAAACAATTATAATTATTTTAATATTATAAAATATAAATCTATTAACATAAATACCGATTTTAAACAGAGTTTAAATATTAGAAGATTAAATAAAGAAATCTCTTAAATATTACTTAAATAAATTTAAATAAATAATTTTTTTTTGTTTTTTTATATCTTATTATATAAATTAGAAAAAAAATAGTCTTGATCTTATATCGCTGCATGAATTTATTTCTCCGCATTACGCCTTTATTCTAAATCCATCTTCCCTTCAACAATATAGAACCAAATAAAAAGATAAACACTCATTAGTAATCGAATATTGTCCCCTTACATTAAGCATGCACGTGCTGAAGTTCATACTATACATTCATAGAAACAATACGCGCTTGCGTTCTAACAATATCGTGTTGAAAGTTTCTACGTTGTCGACCAGTCGACAGTGAGCACTGGAACTGTCACTATGCTTAATCGGTCATACAATAATAGTCAGTTAAAAAATATTCATTACGAGAACGACATACATTACACTTTACAGATGTGTCAATGGTTATTGAAACCTATCGGAGTGTGGCCTTTCGTTTACGATCGAACTAGCAGACTTGAGCAGCTTATTTCCATTGTTCTAATGGCTACGTGCTTCTCCAGTTTGTTATTCATCATCCTACCATCCGGTCATCATATTTTCTTCGTAGAAAAAGATATGCACCTCAAAGTAAAATTGCTCGGTCCAGTTGGATTCTGTTTATCATCCACAATTAAATATTGTTATCTTGGTGTGAAAGGTGTATTTTTTGAACAATGTATCAAACATGTTGAAAAAGATTGGAAAATGGTACAAGATCCAAGTTATCGAATAATCATGTTAAAATATGCTACTATCAGCAGAAAACTCATAATTATGTGTGCCGTTTTTTTATATACTGGTGGAATGTCATATCATACTGTAATGCAATTTTTGTCAAAAGAGAAAGTTAATAATAATTACACATTTAAACCATTGACTTATTTAGGCTATGATCCATTTTTCGATACTCAATCTAGTCCTACATACGAAATCGTATTCTGCATGCATTGTTTCGCCGCCATGATCATGTATAGCGTCACAACGGTTGCATATAGTTTAGCGGCGATTTTTGTCACTCATATCTGTGGACAAATTCAAATACAAACAACAAGATTACAGAATTTAGTAGAAAACAAGAACAGAAAGAATGACTGTGATCCTTTTGCTCTTATTGTTCATGATCATGTAGAAATTTTAAGGTAAGAAATATCAAATAAAAGTTGCTCATAGACAAATGTGATAAGAATTTTATATGCTTTACAATATAGATCGTTATAAAAGCCAATACGTGGAAATTTTAGATTTTCGAAAAATGTAGAAGAAGCTTTACGTGAGATATGTTTGGCAGAAATTATTGAATCTACAATAATTATGTGTTTGCTTGAATATTATTGTATGACAGTAAGCAATAAACTCAATATATACTTAAGAACTATTATTTATTTAATTAGAAAAAAAATATTATTTAAGTATATCTTTTAGGAATGGCAAAATAACGATGCAATTGCAATATTAACCTATTTTACTTTGTTGATTTCTTTTACATTTAACATATTTATATTTTGCTATATAGGCGAAATTCTTTCTGAACAGGTAATTACAAAAGTATTTTACTTACGTATTTTATGTGATAAAAAGTATTTTTAATGATTCTTATTAGTGTAGCCAAATTGGTACAATTTCTTATGAAATTAATTGGTACAAATTACCTGCTAAAAAAGCTCATGATCTTATTCTACTGATTTCCATATCGCAATATCCTCCAAAACTTACAGCTGGAAAAATAATTGATTTATCTTTCAACACATTTAGCTCTGTAAGTTTTTATTTTTTTTTTAACAATTTCAATATTTTCTGAAGTATAAAACTAAAATTTTACATTTAACAATTTTTAGGTAGTAAAAACATCGGTAATTTATTTGAATTTACTTCGAACAGTTACGGATTAATAACAGAATTATTAAAATTAATATAATAAAATATATTAAAATTATACTTTTTATTATTGTCATCATAAAAATATAGTATTGTATTGTATATTTCAAAAAATATGTATGCAAATATCCTTTTTTAACTAAAATTGATTTTGAATTTTATTTAATTATCTATTGTATTTCGATATTTTAGTTTAAATTTGGAATAATAGCAGTTTTAATATCAAATATATCGTATACATACATAGAATTATTATATATTATTATATATATATATAAATAAGTTTATATATATATATATATATATATAAAATAAATCAAAAAATATATCACAAAAAAAATATATATATATATATAAACTTATTTATCTATTACATTATCTATATTAGATTTATTATTTTGAAACTTATATCGCAAACTTTTATTATTTTTTGTGATATATTTTTCTCAATATATATAAATAATTTTATAGATAAAATTTTATAAATAATTAAACATTTAATTAAAATTTATTTATATAAAATTTACTTATTAAAAAACAATACAATGTAATTTTAAATTAAATTATAATTTTATAAATTACTACTATATTTTTATAATAAGATATTAATTAATTGCATAAAATATATTAAAACAATAACAATATATTAAAACATTTGAAGAATAACATAATATCAAGTATGTATACTTTAAATATTTTTTAAAAAAATATTAATAGTACGTTATATATAACATAATATAAAATTATTATTAGAGAAATATATAGAATAGAAACACTTACAATAAAATATTGAAAAATGAATCCAACTACATGATAAGATCTTCCCTCACATACAGAATCTCTTCAATGAATGTGGAAACCTGTAAATGATAAAAAAAGATGATATTGATTAAACTATTCGCGAAATGCATGCACATTATGAAGTTTATAGTATACATTCATAAAAACGCAGAAATGCGCTTGCGTTCAATATCAGATAGAAAGTTTCTAGTTTGCTGATCAGTCGACAGTAAGCACTTCAGCTGTCAGTATGCATGATCGATCACACGACAATATTAACGGTCAGTTGAAAAATAATCATTACAAAAGTGATATACATTACACATTACAAATGTGTCAATGGTTGTTGAAACCGATTGGAGTGTGGCCTCTCATTTACAATCGAACCAGCAAATTCGAGCAATTGATTTCTATTATTCTAATAGGCATGTGCTTCTCTAGCCTATTATTCATCATTTTACCATCCGGTCATCATATCCTTTTCGTAGAGAAAAATTTGCATATGAAAGTGAAAGCATTCGGCCCAGCTGGATTTTGTTTATCATCCACAATTAAATATTGCTACCTTGGCCTAAAAGGATCCTCGTTTGAAAGATGCATCGAACATATGAAAAGAGATTGGATGATGGTGCAAGATTCAAATCATCGAACGATCATGCTAAAATATGCAACGATTAGCAGAAAACTTATCACCATGTGTGCCGTCTTTTTATATACAGGAGGAATGTCATATCATACAATAATGCAATTTTTATCGAAAGGAAGGAATAAGGACAATTATACAATCAGACCATTACCTTATATTGGTTACGATCCATTTTTTGATACACAGTCTAGTCCTACATATGAAATTGTGTATTGTATACATTGCTTCACAGCAATGATCATGTATAGTGTTTCAACGGTTGCATACAGTTTAGCAACGATCTTTGTTACACATATATGCGGACAAATTCAGGTACAAATAGCAAGATTACAAGATTTGGTCGAGAACAAGAAAAAGAGGAAATATGAAGATTGTGATCCTTTTGCTCTTATTGTGCACGACCATGTAGAAGTATTAAGGTAAGAATCAAATATTATTAATTTAAATAAACACATATGATAAAAATCCTTAAAAATTAAAATACATACGAAAAGGAACTTTAAAAAAGCAAATATGTGAAAATTATAGATTTTCAAATAATATAGAAGAAGCTTTACGAGAGATATGCTTTACAGAAATTATAGAGTGTACGATAGATATGTGTATGCTTGAATATTATTGCATAATGGTAAGCAATAAAATTAAATTATATATAAGTTAAAGATTAATTATAAATTTATTATTTTAGGAATGGTCAATAGGCGATACAATTACGCTTTTAACTTTTTTTACCTTATTGATTTCTTTCACATTTAATATATTTATATTCTGCTATATAGGTGAAATTCTGACCGAGCAGGTAATTATAAGAATTTCGTTTATTTTAATATTTTCTATTTTATTAAGCAAAATCAATAATTATTATTAGTGTAGTCAAATTGGTACAGCTTCCTATGAAATCGATTGGTTTAAATTATCACCTAAGGAAGCTTATAATCTTATTTTACTAATCTCCATATCACAGCATCCACCAAAATTAACAGCGGGAAAAATAATCGAATTGTCTTTGAACACATTTAGTACTGTAAGTTTCTCTTCTTCAAACATTTTTAGAAATAAGTAATAAAATATTTTATGGAATTGTTTTTAGGTAGCAAAAACGTCAGTAGTTTATTTGAATTTGCTTCGAACAGTCACAAACTGGTAATAAAACTTATAATTTTTACTTTTTACTATCATCAAAAACATTATTTTATTATTAAAAAAATATTTTTACAGATATTCTTCTATATTCTTTTTCAAGTAAAATTGGATCTGAATTTAAACTTTTCTTTAATTTTCCAACATTCAAAATTTACTTTTGAAATAATTAAAAAAATAGCTTATATCAATATAAGCTATTTATTACAAATGCATTTTAAAATTCATTTACTATTTAAATATACTTATTCTGCACTATTATTTTGTAATATTTTCATCGTGTTTTCATTAATAATTAAACATATGAAAATTATTTATACAAAATTTACTAAAAAATAGTGCAATATAATATATTTTTTTATTACAAAATAATAATTATTTGCACAATATATAAATAACAATTAAAATAAATTTAAGGAGCAACACAATATCAAGTATATATTATTAATTATTTTTTAAAAACAATTATTACTTTATTTAAATATTTTTTAAACATAAATCCAATCAAATAATATAGTTTCAATCTTTCTTCCACATAATCGTTCTTACACATAATACAATCTCATCAATGAACATAGAACTTATAAATGATAAAAAAAAAAACGATAATGGTTATTGATAGATGTCATCCTATATTATTCGTGAATATGCACGCGAAAGTTCATATACATTCATAAAAACAGAAACATGCGCTTGCGTCCTAACAATATCGCGAAGAAAGTTTTTAACCTGCCGATCAGTCGACAGTAAACACTTCAACTGTCACTATGCATGATCGATCACTCCACAATATTGAAAGTCAGTTAAAAAATAATTATTATAAGAGTGATATACATTACACATTACAAATGTGTCAATGGTTATTGAAACTAATCGGAGTGTGGCCTCTCATTTCCAATCAAACTAAGAAATTCGAACAGCTCGTTTCGATCATTCTAATGACTATGTGCTTCTCCAGTCTGTTATTTATCATCTTACCATCTGGTCATCATTATTTTTTTATAGAGAAAAATTTGAATATGAAAGTGAAAGCTCTTGGACCAGTTAGTTTCTGTATATCATCCACAATTAAATATTGCTACCTTGCCTTAAAAGGATCCTCATTTGAAAGATGTATTGAACATATGAAAAGAGATTGGATGATGGTGCAGGATCCAAATCATCGAACGATTATGTTAAAATATGCGACGATTAGTAGAAGACTTATTACCATATGTGCTGTTTTTTTATATTCAGGAGGAATGTCGTATCATACTGTAATGCAATTTTTATCGAAAGGAAAGAATAAGGATAATCACACGATCAGACCATTACCTTACATTGGCTACGATCCATTTTTCGATACACAGTCTAGTCCTACATATGAAATTGTATATTGTATACATTGCTTTACAGCGATGATCATGTATAGTATTTCAACGGTTGCATATAGTTTGGCAGCAATCTTTGTTACACATATTTGTGGACAGATTCAGGTACAAATAGCAAGATTACAAGATTTGGTCGAAAACAAGGAAAAGAGGAAATATGAAAATTGTGATCCTTTTGTTCTTATCGTGCACGATCATGTGGAAATTTTAAGGTAAGAATCGAATATGTTTTTGAATAAACGAATAATATTTAAAATTAGAATGTGACAAAGAATTTTAAGGAATGTGTAAAAATTATAGATTTTCGAATAATATAGAAGAAGCTTTAAGAGAGATATGTTTTACGGAAATCGTAGAATGCACATTAAATATGTGTATGCTCGAATATTATTGTTTAATTGTAAGTAATTAAATGAAATTATATTAAAATTAAAAAAGTCTAATTATAAAAATTTTACTCTATTTTTCAGGAATGGTCAGCAGGTGATACAATTACACTTTTAACTTTTTTTACTTTATTGACTTCTTTCACATTTAACATATTTATATTCTGCTATATAGGTGAAATTCTGACTGAGCAGGTAATTATAAATATTTCCTTTATTTTAATATTTTATATTTTATTAAAAAAAAAAAGTCAATAATCATTATTAGTGTAGTCAAATTGGTACAGTTTCCTATGAAATCGATTGGTATAAATTATCATCTAAGGAAGCTTATGATCTTATTTTATTAATCTCCATATCGCAATATCCACCAAAATTAACAGCAGGAAAAATAATCGAATTGTCTTTGAATACATTTAGCTCTGTAAGTTTTGATTTTTCAAACATTTTTAAAAACATTTTTAAATTGAAATTTTATACTGAATCGTTTTTAGGTAGCAAAAACATCAGTAGTTTATTTGAATTTGCTTCGAACAGTTACAGACTGGTAATGAAATTTATTTTTTATAATTATTATCACAGGATTATATCATTATATTTTTATATTTTATTTTCACAGATATTTTTTAATGAAGAATCAAGTACTAGGTATTTGTATTAATTATAATATATATAATTTAAATTCCATAGTTTATTAAATGTTAGAAAAACACTGAATATATAATTTCTAAATATTTCTCTTAAGAGTTGAAATTAAATTTTTAATATTTTCTTTTCATTAATTATTATTTCAAAAAAAGATTAATCTATTTTTTTATGAGATGAAGAAAATATGTAAGCGTAGAAATTAATTATTTCACAAATTTTTACAGCATTAAAAAATATTTTTGAATCACATAAAAATAAATATTTCATATATATATATTAAATCTACATACACACATTTTAAATATTTTTTTATCACAAATTAATATATCACTTATCATTTCAAAATTTAATCGATTACTAATGTATAATATTAGTTTTCAATCTATCCTTTTCACCATTTTTGAACATAAAATTTTATAAAACAGTATATATTATATAAAACGAACTCATAGCCTCCACTATAATTACAGTCTTTTATTTCTATTTACTTCTTTTAATAAGTATCGATCGACAATTGTAGTAACAGAAGCACGCACGCATATTAGCGAGCATAAGCTCAACAGCAACTGTCACCAGACAATCACAAACAGTCGCTTTCTTACTGTCTAGCAACATGCACTTCTCTGTTCGAAATTTAATCAATAAACCGCGAAATCCTAATTATGAAAAAGATATAACTTATGTGACGAAACATAACAAATGGGTTCTGATTTCTATTGGAATTTGGCCAACAGTATTAAAAGATATCGGTAAAATTTTACCAAAAATCGTGATTGGAATTAATAATTTAATGTGTTTCTTCATCCTGATTCAAAGTGCATTGCATATCATATTAGAGCAGGAGGATACATTGCTAAGACTGAAGTTTTTTGGTTTAATTTTTTTCTCTTTTATGTCATTGATGAAATATTGGGCTCTAACAATACGCAAACCGGAAATTGAACATTGCATCGAACAAGTGCAATTAGATTGGAAACAAGTTAATTAAAACATATATTTATTAAAGATTTTTATTTCACGTGTATTTAAATATATCAATACACGGATAGTAAATAAAATTGAACTTCCACATAATTAACATATAGTTAATATAAATATCTGTATTTTTATTATAATTGTGTTATATATATTAATAATAAACATTATTTTTTTATGTCATAATATATTTTATATACTATATTTATTATATTCTTAAATTTCATGAAATATATGTTTTACATATATTTTTATATATTCCGTGTATAGGCGTATTTTAATACACGTTTACAACACGTTATATTATTATAATATTTTTGACATTTAATAGAATTATTATTATTATTTATATATGATGCCTAATATTCATATGTGAGTTATCTATAAATAAAAACTTTTTTTTAATAAAATTTACCATCTAACAGGTAAATATGGAAAATGATCGCGAACTTATGTTAAAATACGGTATAGTTGGTCGAAATTTGACCATTTATAGTATTTTATTCATGTACATCAGTGGTATTATGTACATTTCTATTATGCAGTATGCGATGAGATTGCAGATTAATGATGATAATCAAACGAATAAAGTGTTGATTTATCCTGCATATAGTAACAGTATTCAAAAAAGTCCTATTTATGAAATAATATATGGTATTCAATGTATTTGTGGATATGTTCTCGATAGTGTAACATCTGGTGCTTGTGGCTTGGCCGCACTTTTCGTAACCCATGCCTGTGGACAAATCGACGTCATTATATCTCGATTGGATGACATAGTTGCTGGACAATTTTACAAGAAAAATTCAAATCCAAACATACGACTGATAGAAATTATTAAACATCACATAAAAATTTTAAAGTAAAAATATAAAAGTGATGTAAGTCATTATTTATCGTTCATGAAAACTTATCATATATTATTGTAGATTTTCAGCTGTGGTTGAAAAAGTACTGCAAGAAGTGTTCTTTTTAGAATTTATTAGTTCCACTTTTGTAATATGCTTGCTTGAATATTATTGCATTACGGTACGTTTTTGTTTTTTTCTATTTTGATTTCATATCATATCATATTTTTATATTTATACAGGATTGGGAGCAAAATAATATAATTAGTCTGACATCGTATGCATTACTATTAATATCATTGACATTTAATATGTTCTTATTATGCTATATTGGTGATCTTCTAATACAAAAGGTACTTTTTATTTTTATAATTGTAAGAATGTTCACTGAGCCATCTTTGGTAAGAAAATATTTTAACAACCACATTTCTTTTTTCTTTACAATATAATTTTTTTTTCTACACAATCTCACAATCTAGATAAATTATGCAAAAATTATTAAAGCTCACTTCTAGAATTCACAATCTTAAATTATCATTTATTTCTTTTTCATTAGCTTTAAATACTCGATTCACTCATATATTTTAAAAATTTAAAATTTAATTAATTGCAAGAAATATTCACGTTTTTCTTCTAAAACAAAAAATTTTGTATATCAATGTATATAAAAATATATTAATAAATATGTTACTTGCATCACAGAGTGCTAACGTCGGAATAGCCGTGTTCATGATTGACTGGTATCATTTACCAACTAAAACGATTCAAAATCTTATTTTGATCATGGCAATGTCGAATAGTCCGGCGAAACTTAGTGTTGGTAGTTGATTTATCTTTGTCTACTTTTGGAAATGTACGTTTATACTGATACATTAATTATATGAATGTGATGGTGATATAAATGAATATTATACAATTAGAACTCTGTTTGTCAGCAATTACATTTCGCAGGTTTTAAAAACAACATTCGTATATTTAAATTTTCTTCAGACTGCTGTTATGCAATAATCTTAAAAATGTTTTTATAATTGTTTTCAACTATAAAATATTAAATAATTAATAAAGAAATATGTTATAAATATATATATTTACTATATAATTGCCTAAATTTTTGTGAAAAATAATTTTGTGTGTGTGTGTGTGTGTGTGTGTGTGTGTGTGTATATGTCTATTTATAATAATGAAATCAAGCTATATTTTACCTTAACCAATAATAGATTCTAAAAGTCATTTCAAAGGGATCCGTATGAAATAATGGGATATAGTTTTCTGTAAAATCGGTTGGTATAAAATATCACTTAAAGAAGTTTACAATTTTATTTTACTAATATTTATATCACAATATTCACAAAAATTAATGACGAGAAAAATAATCGAATTATTTTTTAATACAGTTACCTCTGTTATGATTTTTTAAACTTTTTTAAAAACATATTTAATCCAAAATGTTACATTTTTAAATAGCAAAATCATTAATATATTTAAATTTAGTTTGAACAGTTGCAAACGGTAATGAAATTTATTTTTTTTTATTTTTTTTGCTATTAATTATTATCAAAGTTTTTATTATATCATTATATTTTTATATTTTATTTTCACAAATATTTTTTATCAAATATCAATTATTAAATATTTGTATTAATTATAAAATGTATGATTTAAATTTCAATAGTTTATTAGATTTTAGAAAAATAGTGAATATAATTTTTAAATATTTTTATTAAAAGTTGAAATTAAATTTTTAATATTTTCTTTTCATTAATTATTATTTCAAAAGATTAATCTATTTTAATATGAGATGAAGAAAATATGCAAGCGTAGAAATTAATTATTTCACAAATTTTCAACAATTTTTAGATTATTTTTGAAACATATAAAAGATATAAATATTTCATAATATAAACACATTTTACATGTACTTTCTTATGATAAATGAATACATCACATATTATTTCAGAATCTAATCGATCACTTATACATAACATCAGTTTTCAATCTTTTCACTATCTTCGTAAAATTTTATAGAACTGATAGCCTCTACTATAATTACAGTCTTTTACTTTTATTTACTTCTTTTAATAAGTATTGATCGATTTACAATTGTAATAACACAAAAGTACGCACGCGACATTACGAGCGCAAGCTCAACAGCAACTGACTACCACAACTCACCAGACTACCACAACAGTCGGTTTTCTACTATCCAGCAACATGTGCTTCTCCATTCGAAATCCGATCAATGAACCGCGAAATCCTAATTACGAGAAAGATATAGCGTACGTGACGAAATATAACAAATGGGTTCTTACTTGTATTGGCATTTGGCCGATAGTACTAAAAAATATAAATAAAATTTTACCGAAAATAGTGATTGGGATCAATAATTCATTGTGTTCTTTTATCCTAATCCAAAGTGCATTGCATATTATATATGAGGAGAAAGATATATTGCTAAGATTGAAGATTCTCGGTTTAATTTTTTTCTCTTTCATATCATTGATGAAATATTGGGCTCTAACGATACACAAACCGGAAATCAAATATTGCATCGAACAGGTGCAATCAGATTGGAAACAGGTTAATTAAAACATACATTTATTAAATATTTCTACTTCATGTGTATTTAAATACATCTGTACACATGTAGTGAATGAAATTGAATTTCAATCCACATATTTTGTAATATTGCTATTTTTATTTCAAGCGTGTTATATATACATACAAATATTATTTTTATATTTCATAATATATTTTATATATATATAGACATATTTTTATATATTGAATATATGATTTCTATGTATTTTCATATTTTTACATGTCATGTATGCATTTTTTATTTTTATATTTTTTATTTTCCTTTTTTCATTTCAAGAAATTCTTTTTTCCTAGCTTTCTTAATATTCTTGCGAGTTTCTTCCAACAGACTACACTTTATCCAAAAATTAAACAAAGAAAACAAAACAAGAAAAATTTATATCCATTACATCATCTTACGAATGAAGGCTGGAAGGTTGGACTTATTAAAAACATAAAATGCACATGGAAATATTCTTGATGTCACAAACAAGAAGAATAACATTGCGTGAGGACAAAAAAGATGCTATTAACTTTAATTATGCAACTTCTGATATTTTCTATGTCAAATACTCGCATAATTCATATTTTTATTTTGTTGTATATTTTTTTGTGTACCAACACGTGTACGTCTTATATTTTATATTTTTAAATTTTTATATATCACTTTATATCTATATATATTATATATTATGATATCTATATATTTATATATAGATATCATAATAAAAATTTATATATTTTTATATTCTTAAATTTCAAATGTATATTTTATATATACTTTTAAATTTCTTATGTACATGTGTATTTTATTACACGTTTAGAATCATGATTTTTTATATTTATACAGAAGTTATTTATAAATGAAAAATCTTTTTTTAATAAATTTCACAGGTAGAGATGGAAAATGATCGCGAACTTATGTTAAAATATGGAATACTCGGCCGAAATTTGACCATTTATAGTATTTTGTTCATGTACATCGGTAGTATTACTTATATGTCTATTACACAGTATGCAATGGGATCGCAGATTAATGAACATAATCAAACGATTAAAGTGTTGATTTATCCTACATATGGTTATAATATTCAAAAAAGTCCAGTTTATGAAATAATATATGGTGTTCAATTTATGTGCGGATATGTCGTCGACACTGTAACATCTGGTGCTTGCGGTTTGGCAGCACTTTTCGTAACCCATGCCTGTGGACAAATCGATATTATTACGTCTCGATTGGATGATATAGTTGCTGGACAATTCTACAACAAAACTTTAAATCCGAATATACGACTGATGGCAATTATTAAACATCATATAAGAATTTTAAAGTAAAAATATAAAGATATAAATCATTACTTGTTGCTTATGAAAACTTATCATATGCTATTATAGATTTTCAGCAGTAGTTGAAACAATTTTGCAAGAAGTATTCTTTTTGGAATTCATTGGTTCTACTTTTGTAATATGTTTGCTTGAATATTATTGCATTGCGGTACGTTTTTGTTTTTTTCTATTTTGGTTTCTATAAGTATATCATATTTTTACATTTACACCAGGATTGGGAACAAAAAAATATAATTAGTCTGACATCATATGTATTACTATTAATATCATTGACGTTTAATATGTTCTTATTATGCTATATTGGTGATCTTCTAATACAAAAGGTACTATATGGTATATTTATATTCCTATATATATATTGTAAGAATGTTCACTGAACCATTTATAAAAAAGTATATGTCAGTAATCAAACATTTCTTTTTTTCTTTACATTATAAATTTTTCGCATAATCTAAATTATGCAAAAATTATTAAAGCACATTCAATCACTTCTAGACATAATATTAAATTTATTTATTTTTATCATCATTTAGTCTTTCATTGGCTTTAAACACTCAATTCACTCATATATTTCAAAAATTTGAAATTTAATTAATTGCAAGAAATGTTCACGTTTTTCTTCTTTAACAAAAAATTGTGTATATCAATATATATGAAAACTCATTAATAAATTTGTTACTTGCATCACAGAGTAGCAACATCGGAGTAGCCGTGTTCATGATTGACTGGTTTCACTTACCAACAAAAACGATTCAAAATCTTATTTTGATCATGGCTATGTCGAATAATCCGGCAAAACTTACTGTCGGTAGGATAGTTGATTTATCTTTGTCTACTTTTGGAAATGTACGTTTATATTGATACATTAATTACAAGAATATGGTGATAACATAAATGAAAATTATACAATTAGAACTCTATTTGTCAGCAATTACATTTCGCAGGTTTTAAAGACGACATTTGTGTACTTAAACTTCCTTCAGACTGCTGTTATGCAATAATCTTATATAAATGTTTTTATAATTGTTTTCAATCATAAAATATTAAATAGTAAATAAAGAAATATGTTGTAAAGATATTTACTGCTATGTAATTGCTTAAATTTTTATGAAATATAATTATATATTATATGTGTATAATATGTACACGAAAATATTGAAATAGATATAAGATATTTGTCTATTTATATATAATAATAATAATGCTAAGATATATATATAAGATATATATATATATATATATATTTTATCTTAATCAATAAATTCTTCAAGTTATTAGATAGAATTGGCTATGCCTACGTGAAATAGCCTATTGAAAAATAAAATAAAGCAAGCTTTCACATATTTTTTAAATTTAAGAAACAATAAGAAAATAACTACAACTTATTTTTTTAATGATTACTTATTCTTGCATTTATGTAAATATTAATATTATTTTATATGATATCAAACATAAAAATACAAATGGCTTTATTATTATTCTTATAATTTTCTTACAACTTCTTAATCATCAATTTTCACTTACATGTAAATATAAAATATATTATAATATTATCAGTTAGCTTCCCTATAATTTCAGATATTCGATTCTCTCTTAATAAAAAATATAATTCGATAATATAATCGATCATCGAAATACTAAAAAAGATGCACGTAATATTATCGAATTTATTCTGAATGAACTTGCAATCAATACTATTGAGCTATTGTAAATAGTTGTTTTTCAAAAAAACATATTATTATACTAAATAAGCGTGATTACAAAATGTGAAGTCTACAAGATAAACATCGCTTATGTAATCAAACATAACAAATGGATTTTGAAATTCATCAACATTTGGTTAACAATTCTAAAAAATATCGCAAAATTTCTACTGAAAATCGTAATTGAAATTAATAATTTATCTTATTTTTTGCTATTTTATTATGCATCCTGAAAATTATTATATATATCATATTTCAAAAAAAAATAATGTGATAAAATTAAAATTATGCAGGTTATTGACTTTCTGTTCGATTACATCGATGAAGTATTGGAGCGTTAAAATTAGAATGTGAGAAAGGATTTTAAGAGAAAAAATGCATGGAAACTGTAGATTTTTTAACAATATCGAAGAAATTTTACAAGAGATATGTTTTATAGAAATTATGGATGGCACGTTTAATATGCATATGCTCGAACATTATTATTTAATGGTAAGCAATGAAATTATATTTAAAGATTGATTATAAAAATAGTATTTATTCTATCTTTTAGAATTAATCGAAAAACAAGATAAAATTACATCCTTTGTTGATCTTCATATTTAACATATTTATATTTTATTTTATATTTTATAATCTATCTCTTTATGAGATAATTAAAAAAATATGCAAATATAAGAATTAATTATTTTACTAATTTTTACAACATTAAAAGATAGAATCACATAAAAAATTATTTTTAGATAGCAAAACCATTAATAATATATTTAAATTTGCTTCGAACATACTTTTGAATCACATAAAAAATGTAAATATTTCATATTAAATTTACATACATTTTACAAATATTTTTTTTACCACAAATGAATATATCACACATTATTTCAGAATCCAATTGATCACTTATACATAACATCAGTTTTCAATCCATTCTTTTCTCCACCATCTTCGAATGTGAAATTTTGAAATGAACTGATAGCCTCTACTATAATTACAATACAAACATTTACTTCTTTTAATAAGTATCGATCGATTTACAATTGTAGTAACACAGAAGCACGCATGCGATATTATGAGCGCAAGCTCAACAACAACCATCACCAGACTATTACAAACAGTCGTTTTCCAACTGTTCAACAACATGCACGTCTCTGTTCGAGATCCGATCAACGAACCGCGAAATCCTAATTACAAGAAAGATATAGCTTATGTGACAAAACATAACAAATGGGTTCTTGCTTCTATTGGCATTTGGCCAACAGTGTTAAAAAATATCGGTAAAATTTTACCGAAAATCGTGATTGGATTCAATAATTTACTGTGTTTTTTCACCCTGATTCAAAGTGCATTACACATCATATTGGAGCAAAAGGATACATTATTAAGATTGAAATTTCTTGGTTTAATTTTTTTCTCCTTCATGTCATTGATGAAATATTGGGCTTTAACACTACGCAAACCGGAAATTGAATACTGTATCGAACAAGTGCAATCAGATTGGAAACAGGTTAATTAATGCATATATTCTACTTTAAATTATCTAAATACTGTACACGTGTAGTAAATGAAATTGAACTTCAATCCATATAATTTTTGATACATATCTATATTTCTATTATAAGATAATATTTATGTACATCATTTTTATATGTCATAACATATTTTATGTCTATATATTTATATTTTTATATTATTATATATGGTATATATGATTCATATATATTTTCATCATATATATATTCATCATCATCACATTTTCATCATATATGTTTTTACATGACATATATATATATTTTTTCCTTTCAAGAAGTTTTTTTCAATTTTTCCTAGCTTTCTTAATATTTTTGTAATTTCTAACAGCTTATATTTTTGTCCATACGTTAAACGAAGAATGCAAATCAAAAAATTTAAGTATCCATTGCGCCATGAATGCTTCGACTTGTTAATAGAAACTATATGGAGATATTAATAACATTACAGACAAGACGAGCATCATTGTGCGATGTCAGAAAAAAAATACTATTATTTTGGTTATGCAGTTTTTAATATTTTTTGATATATGTATATCAAATATATGTATATTTCTCATATACAAACGTGTATTTTGTATGTATTTTATATTTTTAAATTTTTATCTGCATATATTGTATGTCTATTCATATATAAATATTATAATTTTATATTCTTAAATTTCAGATGAATATTTTACATATATTTTAATATTTTAATATTTTAATATACAACAATATCTCTAATATTTATATACTTATAAATGAAAACATTGTTTAAATAAAATCTACTCTTTGACAGGTAGAGATAGAAAATGATCGCGAATTAATGTTAAAATATGGAATAATTGGCCGAAATTTGACCATCTATAGTATTTTGTTCATGTACCTTAGTGGTATTATATATATTTCTATTATGCAATATGCGATGGGATCGCAGATTAATGAACATAATCAAACAATTAAAATGTTGATTTATCCTGCATATGGCGGTTACAATATTCAAAAAAGTCCTACTTATGAAATTATATATGGTATTCAATGTATATGCGAATATGTCTTCGACACTATAGCATCTGGTGCTTGTGGTTTGGCCGCTCTTTTCGTAACCCATGCATGTGGACAAATTGATGTTATTATGTCTCGATTGGATGACATAGTTGCTGAACAGTACAAAAAAAATTCAAATGCGAATATACGACTGATGGCAATTATTAAACATCATATAAGAATTTTAAAGTAAAAATATGAAGAAGATGTAAGTCATTATTTATTGCTTGTGAAAACTTATTATATGTTATTGTAGATTTTCAGCTGTGGTTGAAACAGTTCTACAAGAAGTGTTCTTTTTGGAATTTGTTAGTTCCACTTTTGTAATATGTTTACTTGAATATTATTGCATTACGGTATGTTTCTTTTTTATGAATTTTCATATTTTTTATATGATATTTTTACGTTTACACCAGGATTGGGAACAAAAAAATATAATTAGTCTGACATCATATATATTACTACTAATATCAATGACATTTAATATGTTTTTATTATGCTACATTGGTGATCTTCTAATAGAAAAGGTACTATATGCTATATTTATATATATTTCTATTATATATTTCTATAATTATAAAAATGTTCACTGAGTCATCTTTGGTAAGAAAGTATTTCAACAACCACATTTCTTTTTTCTTTACAATACAATTTTTTTCTCTACACAGTCTAGACAAATTAAATTGTCAAAACACATTTGATCATCTCTAGAAATAATTTTAAATTATCATTTACTTCTTTTCACTGATTTCAAACATTCAGTTCACTCACCTGTTTCAAAATTTGAGATTTAACCACTTGCAAAAAATATTTACATTTTTCTTTTATAACAAAAAATTATATATATCAAAATATATGAAAACTCATTATTAAATTTATTACTTACATCACAGAGTGGTAACGTCGGAGTAGCCGTGTTCATGATTGACTGGTATCATTTACCAACGAAAACGATTCAAAATCTTATCTTGATCATGGCCATGTCGAATACTCCCGCGAAACTTAGTGTCGGTAGAATACTTGATTTATCCTTATCTACTTTTGGAAATGTACGTTTATATTGATATATTAATTATAAGAATATGGTGGTGACATAAATGAAAAGTATACAATTAAAACTTTATATATCAGTAATTAAATTTCGCAGGTTTTAAAAACGACATTCGTATATTTAAACTTTCTTCAGACTGCTGTTATGTAATAATTATAAATGTTTTATTGTTTTCGATCATAAAATATTGAATAGTAAATAAAGAAATATGCTATAATGATAGTTGCTTAAATTTTTATAAAATATAATTATATACAGAATATTTCAAGTCGGATAACACAATTAAGCATAAGTGAATTCTTTATGAAAAATAAATCGAAAATAAAATATAGAATAATGATTTTTTATTTGAGATTTTATTTTCAAGAAAATGAATTTTGAAAATTCTTTGAATGTTTAAAAAACATATATATGCTAAAGATCATAGCAACTGGAAACAACTGAAAGAAAAAATCATATATTTATTTAATCAAATACAACAGAAAATTTATTTAATATTTATTCTTCCATGCTTTTGTGATTTGAACAATGTTTAGAACAAACTGAACGCTATTTTTAATAATTTCTTTAGTAATATAAATTGTTTAGTAATATAAATTTCTTTAATAATATAAGTTTATAATATTTTTAAAACACTAACATATAGTGCAATCAAATAGTGTAGAAATGCATATTTAAAGAATTTTCAAAATTTAATTTTTTAAAAACGAAGCTTCAGATGAAAAATTATTATTTTATATTTTCAATTTATTTTTCATAAGAAATCTATTCTATTATACTAATCGATTTGAAAGATGAAATATATATCTATATAAAAATATTAAGGTAAATATAAAATATTTGTCTACTTACAATGATAAAACCAAGCTGCGCATGTATTTTGCCTTAACCAATAGATTCTAAAAGCCAACCCCAAAGAGGTTGGGTGTGCCTGCGTGGAATAATCTCTGGGTGTAACCTATCGAGAAATAAATTAAAGCAAACTCTTATAAATATTTTTTATGTTTGAGAAACAATAATAAATTTAATGAATTTAAATAAATAAATTAAAAAAAATTATTCTTTCAAACAATTTTTTTGTTCAAAAAAATATATTATATTACAAAAAGAAATTGTAATATAACTTATTGAATTATTAATTCTTGATTACACACATACACACACACACACACACACACACACACATATATATATATTCAAATCACATTATATAATTTCAAAAATCATTCACATTATTGGAGCAATATATATATTACTTAAAGAACTTTTTAATCATCATACACTTACACCTCCTTTCCACTTATGGCTAGAATACAAAGTTAGATTCTATAGTAACTTCAGTTAGCTATAATTTTAAACGTTCGATTCTCTGATACGTTAATAATCGATTTCGAAGTACTGGAAAAGATGCACGCACACAATAGCACAAATGTGAATCGACTATCTTGCAATCAATGCCATCAAACTGTTGTAAACAGTCGTTTCCGAACTATCTACGAACATGCACCTCTTCGTTCGAGATCAAACCAATCAACCACGAAATCTAAATTATGAAAAAGACATCGTTTACGTGACCAAACATAATAAATGGATTTTAAATTCCATTGGTATTTGGCCAACCGTATTAAAAGGCAACGACGAATATTTACCAAAAATTGCAATTGGACTGAGTAATTTAATATTATCCTTCACCGTGATTCAATGTGTTCTACATATATTATTGGAACAAAAGGATCCGATACTAAGATTGAAAATCCTCGGTTTAACTTGCTTTTCTTTTATCTCATTGATGAAATATTGGGTTTTAACGATGCGCAAACCAAAAATCAAACACTGTATAGAACAGATACAACACGATTGGAAACGGGTCAGTTACAATAAATATTTTTTATCTTTTTTTCTTTTATTACAAATATTGGTATTTATGTGAAAGAGTTTTTTTTAACAAAAAATTGAAATCGCCTGACAGGTAGAATTCGAAAGAGATCGAAAATTGATGTTAAAATACGGGATAATAGGCCGAAATTTGAGCATGTACAGTATTGTTTTCATGTATAGCGGTGGTATAATTTATCACACAGTTATGCATTACAAACTCGGATCATATATTGATGAATATAATCGTACGATTAAATTACTGATATATCCTACATATAGTCGTCTCTACGACGTTCAAAAAAGTCCAGTTTATGAATTAGTTTATATTCTCCAATGTATCTGTGGATACATGTTCGATGCTGTAACAGTTGGTGCATGTGGCTTGGCTGCACTTTTTGCAACGCATATTTGTGGACAGATTGATATCGTTATGGCCAAATTAGAGGATTTAGTTGATGGAAAATTTTCGAAAGAAAATTCAAATCCGAACATACGACTGATAGAAATTATCGAACATCATATAAAAATTTTAAGGTACAAATAGAAAAGTGATGTAAATCTGTTGCATATCGCTTATGAAAACGTATCGTGTGCTATTGTAGATTTTCAGCAATGGTTGAGACAGTACTGCAAGAAGTGTGCTTTTTAGAATTCGTTGGTTCCACTTTTGTAATATGCTTACTTGAATATTATTGCATTACGGTACGTTTTTGTTGCTTCTCACTTCAATTTCTATGAATTTATGATATTTTTATGATATTTTCAATAGGATTGGGAACAAAATAATACAATTGGTCTAACAACATATTCATTATTATTCATATCTTTGACATTTAATATATTTTTATTATGTTACATTGGTAATCTTCTGATAGAAAAGGTACTTTTTGTTACATTTTTCTTATAAGTTTTGTAATGTAAATATGTTTAATATGTCAAAATTCATTAATAAATATTTTTTTTTATTTATTATTTCGTTTATAGAGTACTAATATTGGAATAGTATGTTGCATGATCGATTGGTATCAATTACCAATCAAGACAATTCAAGGCCTCATCTTAATGATCGCCATGTCGAATAATCCAGCGAAAATTAGCGCTGGTGGAATAATTGATTTATCTTTATCCACTTTTGGAAGTGTGAGTTTTTAAATAAAATTTATATAATTCGAGTTTCATTTTTTATTAATTAATCTTAATTACAGGTTTTAAAAACATCATTTGCATATTTAAATTTCATTCGAACTACCATCGTGTAATACTTATTTCATTGTTTTTAATAATTAGTTGTAGAATAATAAATAAAAAAATAGTAAATATAAAATAATATAAAAATATTTTTTATCTTTAAAATATTTTGCACTAGAAAATCAACACTCAGAAATATCTTTTACATATCTTAAACAATAATTATGATTTAAATTTAAAAAAAAAAAAATGATTATAAATTATCGTCGTTTACAAAATAATTATTTTTTATCAAAAAGAAAATAATTATAACTTATTTTATTAATATAGTATTTGATTATGAATTATGAATTATGATTACTCACTTTTTTACATATAATAAAATGTTTTACGTATAATAATACAAATTTAACTACTTTCTTAGCAATTTTCAATATAAGTTCTAATTGTGCAGTTATCATTTCAATCCGTTTCACTTACGTCTAAACATAAAGACTTTATAGCATCAGTTAGTTTCCTTATTTCAGACGTTCGGTTCTCTCTTAATAATCGATTATCGAAGTACTGAAAAAGATGCACACACGCAACTTCGTTGAGCTTGCGCTCGCCGACCTTGCAATCAATGTTATTGAGCTATTGTAAACAGTTGTATTCAAACTGTCAACGAACATGCATCTCATTACGCTAAATGAGAATGATTGCAAAGCGCGAAATCTAAAATACAAGGAAGACATCGCTTATGTAACCAAACATAGTAAATGGATTTTGAAATCCATTGGCATTTGGCCATCAGTTCTTAAGGATGTCTCAAGATTTCTACCAAAAATCGTGTTTGGATTATGTAACTTTGTCCTATTTTTTGCCATTATACCATGCATCCTGTATATCGTAATCGAAGAAAATGATACTATGATAAGATTTAAATTATTCGGTTTATTGAGTTTCTCTTTAGTTGCCTTGATAAAATACTGGACACTTTTATATCGCAAATCAAGAATCAAGAACTGCGTCAAACAAATATGGATTGATTGGAAACAGGTTAGTAAATTAATTTAAAAAATTAAACAAGGAAAGATAAAAATAAAAATTAGAAATAGCTTAACAATTAATAGTCGTGTAATTTTTAAATTAGTCAATATATACTTTCTTAAAGTAAAAAATGTTTAGTGCTTCGTTAAGGGCACATCTCTACTGGATGTGACAGGTAGAATTATATGAGGATCGCAAAATGATGCTCAAATATGGACAAATGGGTAGAAATTTAATAATAATTTGTGCTATGTTCACATACACCGGTGGCACTATCTTTCACACGATCTTACAATATAAGATCGGTACATTTATTGATGAATATAATCGCACTATCAAACCAGTGATTTATCCCACGTACAACGGTCTATTTAATGTACAAAGAAGCCCCATTTATGAATTTGTATACATTCTTCATTGCATGTGTGGATATGTCATGCATTCTGTAACTGCTGGTGCTTGTGGATTAACCGCACTTTTTGCAACACATGCTTGTGGACAAATTGATATCGTTATAGCTCGATTAAATGATCTTATATATGGCAAATATATCAAAGAAAAAATTAATCTGAACGCACGATTTACAAAAATTATTGAACATCATTTGCGAATATTAAGGTACAATAATTAATTTATTAATGTGAAAATATTTTTATCAATTATTAAAAATAAATATATATATGTACCTAATAATATATGCCGATTATAGATTTTCAGCAACAGTACAGGTGATATTGCAAGAATTATGTTTTCTAGAATGTATTGACTCCACCTTTTTGATATGTCTGCTCGAATATTATTGTATAACGGTGCGTTTCTTTTCACTTTTCATATGAGTTTCTATAAATTCAAGATTTGTTTATTATAACAGGATTGGGAATTAAATAATACCATTAGTCTTACAACATATATAATATTATTAATATCTCTAATATTTAATATATTTATATTATGTTATATTGGTGAACTTCTAATGGAAAAGGTATATTTTTATGATGTTTACTAAATATATTTAAAAAGTAATTATGCGATTCGGATAAAATTTGTAGAAGCATTTCATAAATTTTCCACTAAATATTAATAAATAAAGGAAAAATACAATAAAAAAATGAAAGAAAAAAAAATGTTTAAATTATCTAATGTAAAACTTTATATTTTTTTCCTATAAAATTTAATTTATGGAAAGAAAAATATAAATAATTAAATTAATAATTCACTTACATTTAATATTTTTTGATTTTCATGTATTATAGAGTAGCAGTATTGGATTATCCTGTTTTATTATTTACCATCCAAAACAATTCGGGGACTCATCTTAATGATCGCCATTTCGAGTAATCCAACGAAAATAAATGCCGGTGGAATAGTTGATTTGTCTTTGTCCACTTTTGGAAATGTAAGTTTTTTAAATGAAATATAATTCAAATTTCATTTGTTCATAATTAACTTTATTTATAGGTTCTAAAAACATCATTTGCATATTTAAATTTTATCCGAACTACCATTATGTAATAACTATTTCATTATTATAAATAAAGAATAGTTATAGAATAGTAAATAAAAAAAGAAATTGTAGTAACATTTTTTATTTTTGAAGTATTTTACACGAATAGAAAATACTCAGAAATATCTTTTTCATATTAATAGACAAGAATTATAAATTAAATTTTTTTAGAAAAAAAATGATTATAAATTGTCGTTTACAAAATAATCATTTTTTATCAAAAGAAACTTAGTAATTACAACTTATTTTATTACTAGTATTTGATTATGATTATTCACTTTTATATTTATATATATATTAATTATTTTATACGAAATTATATATAATAATACAAACTTAACTACTTTCTTAGTAATTTTCATATAAGTTCTTAATCGCTGTACACTTATGCTTCAATTCGTTTCACTTATGTCTGAACATAAAGACTCTATAGCATCAGTTAGCTTCCCTACAATTTCAAACGTCCGGTTCTCTCTTAATAATCGATTATCGAAGTACTGAAAAAGATGCACACACGCAACATCGTTGAGCTTGCGCTCGACGACCTTGCAATCAATGTACTGAGTTTTTATAAACAGTTGTTTTCAAACTGTCTACGAATATGTATCTCACTATACTAAATGAGAGTGATTATAGAGCGCGAAATCTAAAGTATAAGGAAGACATCGCTTATGTAACCAAACATAGCAAGTGGATTTTGAAATCTATCGGTATTTGGCCAATAATTCTAAAGAATGTTGCAAAATTTCTACCGAAAATCTTAATTGGAATTACTAATTTTGTCCTACTTTTCGCCATTATACCATGTATCCTGTATATCATACTTGAAGAGAAAAATAATGTAATAAAATTAAAATTATGCGGTTTATTGATATTCTGCTCGATTGCGTTGATGAAGCACTGGGCGCTCGCCTATCGCAAACCAAAAATTAAGAATTGTATCGAACAGATACAAAATGATTGGGAACAGGTTAGTAAATTATTTAAGAAAATTGAATAAAAAAAATAAGAAATTAAAAGCAACTTAACAATTAATAATCATAATTTTTAAATTAGTTAATATGTTATTTCTTAAAGTTAAAAAAAACATTTAGTGTTTCGTTATGGGCACATCTCTACTGGATGTAACAGGTAGAATTATATGAAGATCGCGAAATGATGTTAAAATATGGACAAGTGGGTAGAAATTTAACAATAATTTGTGCTGTTTTTATGTATACCGGTGGCGCTATTTATCACACAATTTTACAATATGAAATCGGTACGTTTATCGATGAATATAACCATACAATCAAACCACTGGTCTATCCCACATACAGCGGCCTATTTAATGTTCAAAAAAGCCCCATTTATGAGTTAATATATGTTCTTCATTGCACATGTGGATACATCATGTATTCCATAACTGCTGGTGCTTGTGGATTAGCCGCACTTTTCGTAACACATGCTTGTGGACAAATTGATATCATCATAGCTCGATTGAATGATCTTTTACATGCCAAATATGACAAAGGAAAATTTAATCTGAATGCACGATTGATAAAAATTGTTGAACATCACTTACAAATTTTAAGGTACAAAAACAAATTTATTATTATCAATATAAAAGAATTTTCATCACTCAAACACGAGATTACATAATGTAATATATTGTAGTACATTCTTCGATTACAGATTTTCAGCGACAGTACAAGTGATACTGCAAGAAGTATGCTTTTTAGAATTTATTGGTTCTATCTTTTTGATTTGTTTACTCGAATATTATTGTATAACGGTACTTCTTCTTTCTTTTCATTTTTCACATGACTTTCTACAAATTCAAGATTTTTTATTATGACAGGATTGGGAATTAAATGACATCATTAGTCTTACAACATACATAATATTATTAATATCTTTAACATTTAATATATTTATATTATGTTATATTGGTGAACTTCTAATGGAAAAGGTATTTTATTTTTACGATGTTTACTAAATATATTTAGAAAATAATTATGCAATTTGAACAAAATTTGTAGAAGATTGTAAAATTTATTTCATAAATTTTCTAACTTAATAATAATAAATAAAAAAAATACAATAAAAAATAGAAGAAAAAAAATTTTAAATTATCTAATATAAAACTACAATATATTTTTTCGCATTTTTTTATTTAGTTTATAATTAATAATATAAATAATTAATAATAAAAATATCTAAATTAATAAATCACTGCATTATTTTTTTGATTTTTATATATTATAGAGCAGCAGCATTGGATTATCCTGTTTTATGATTGATTGGTATCACTTACCTGTTAAGACAATTCAAGGACTCATCCTAATAATCGCCATATCAAATAGTCCAACGAAAATAAGTGCTGGAGGAATAGTTGATTTATCTCTGTTTACTTTTGCAAATGTGAGTCTTTACAAATATGTTGCTTGATTAAAATTTAATATATAATATAAATTCAAATTGTATTTACTATTTATATTTACAGATTTTAAAGACATCATTCGTGTACTTAAATTTCATTCGAGCTACAATCATGTAATAATTTAGCAATGTTTGTTTTATAGTTAGCTTATATAACAATATAATTTATATAACAAGTTAGCTTATATATTAAATAAAAAAAATGTATTATAAAAAAATTTTTAATTTTTAAATTATTTTACTTAATCATAATATATCACGATTATATATAGAATGAATAAACAAATAGCTTATTTTTTTTTTCGCTTTTTATTAAAAGCGAAAAAATTCAAAAATATATTTTCAATATTTAAAGACAATAATTATAAAAAATATGCAATTTTTTTAATAAAAAATTACAAAAAATAATCATGAATTTTTACAATATAAATATTTTTTATTAAAAAAAAAAGAAATTACAAATATAATTAATCATTACTAAATCTTACGTTTATGTAAATATTATTATTTTTTACGAAGATATACATTATATAAAAAATATACATACCTTTTTATTCTTAATTGTTGTGCATTGAGACTTCAATCGTTTCTATCTATATCGAGATACAAATTTAGATTCTATAGCATTGGAAAGTTTCAACTATCATTTCAAATATTCGCTTTTCTCTTAAGTAATAATTGATTATGCAAGCAGTGAGAAAGATCCACATACGCAATATTGTTGAGCTTGCGCTAGACGATCTTACAATCAATGAGCTGTTGTAAACAGTTGTTTTCGAAGTGTCTACGAACATGCATCTCACTACACTAAATGAGAATGATTACAGAACACGCAATCTAAAGTGCAAGGAAGACATCGCTTATGTAACCAAACATAGTAAGTGAATTTTGAAATCCATCGGCATTTGGCCATCAGTTTTTAAGGGTATGTCAAGATTTTTATCAAAAGTCGTGTTTGGATTCAACAACTTTGTCCTATTTTTCTC